>NC_051155.1:223390809-223685007 GCF_013339745.2 Dermacentor silvarum
CCTGTGGAGCGACGACTGGTCTCTGGAGCGCTGAAATCCGACGTCGCTGCCATATATGGGTAAAGCGAGATGTACTCAGATGCCTCGGGTGGAAGTGCGTCCAGTATATCAGACGCGCGTGGCTGCTGGTATCGCGCCGGTTCCCTCGGGAGAGAGCCGCGCGGCAAAGCGCGCCGACAGAGTGCCCCGATGATTGCTGGCCGGCGCGGTCGGCGGAGGCCCATCAACAGCTGACGAGGGGTGTGCGCCCGCGGGCCCTATTTGCGCGACCGCCCCCCTTGATGCGAGATGCACTCCCCACGTAGGCGGCGACGGAATGCCGGTCACGTACGTTCTGCGTCGCGTCATCTCCCTCGCAGCCCAATCTTTCTCGCGCGGAGCTTCTATTGCTGAAGGGGCGCGCGTGAATGGGACATCTTCATTGCCGGGATTCTTTGTTACGCGCAACACCCTCGCGAATGCTAAGAGCGCCGTCGATCCCCTTCCACATATGTATAGCATAGTCCCTTTGCTTCTTAAGCTCAGAGGCATCGCCATTCGTTCGCAGCGTTTCGTTAGGTCTGTGGCACGCGGTGATAGAGAGCAGCGCACCCACCTCTCTGCGCGGAAGCTCAGCAACACGCGGACACGCGCCACGACTTAGAAGTTCCCGCTGTTTACAGACGCCATAACATATAGTGTACTCGTGGCGATGACTCACTGGTTGCTGCTGAGTACCAAGCACCCCCCTCCCTCTCTATGCACCTGCCCCCTCCCCACGGCGTCCCTCGTAACGCGCTGTGCAACGTAGGGATGTGAAATCCCATAATTAAAAAAAATTGTTACGAATAGATGCGAACTCGCATCTTCGTCGACGAGAACTCTATAAATCCGATGCCGCAAACGTCTTGTCGAGAAGGGGGTCTTCACTGCGTGGATTGGTTACTGGTGGCGAAGCGCGCTTTTAGGAGCCAAGCCACTGCTGCTCATCTCATCCTCAACTCATCTTTACAAGATTATATCTCGTTATCAGACGACGTTCATCACCAAAATGTTTATTCTCGACAGCCAGCAGCACAATGTCAACAAAAGTTGTCGTTCTTTGTAAAATATTAGTGTAACATATTGGCACTGGCACAGGGAGCATTCGCGTCCGTGACAGCCACATGGAGCGTGTTCGTGATATAGCTTCTGCCTCTTATATAGTCTTGATATTTTGTATACAACGCTTCGTTTTATGCGATTCGACGTAGTAAGTGAAATCTGGCGCATTCATTACAGCGTCGGCACTCTGCACCGCGCGGCGCGAAATAAGCGCTCTGACGCTGACGCTGGAAATACGACGGAAATGCGTCTCGTGCTATTGGCAATCACACAGCTAGAAGGTTCCTCGACGTCCAAAAAGTTGTGCGGCTTTCCACGCTGCATGACCATTTCAGTTTGAATTCAAACATCAGATCATTCGAGTATCCAGACAGTCAAATTTAAGTGCTAGAACGAGCAGCGGAAATTGAGACACCTGTTTCCTGTGCCTGTGGCTTTAAAAAAAGAAAAAAAAATCGATGTTCCATTGACCCGGCACCTATGCGTACTCCAGCTGACTGGGCAAATTCAATGCGGTGTAGAACCGCTCAGTCAGCCCAGAAGAGTTGTAGCAGCGCTCAGGCGGCTTTCATTGGAAAAACAAATCTATATATAAGGTCTGTTAAATCCATCGATGTAGTATGCCTATGGACAGTGTACTACAGCCAGGTCGTACACTGTACTACAGGACAGTGTACGACCATGTCACTTCATAAGTACACCGTCTGTGAAAGTATGTGCAGTCGCACATGTAGCCAACTATTGTATGCAGGATGCCTATAATCGGTGGGGGCAGGATGTTTACAACTGTAGGTCTCGTGGAATCCTGTCCTGTTGGCGTATTTGCTGAGCGCCCCCCTTTTCTTATTTTGTTTTTTAATTTGATAAGGGAACGGTAGATGGATGACTGGTTTCTTTTTTTTTTTTGTCTGCCTTTTCTTCATACATTCTTTTTTCGTCCTTCCTTTTCAACATTTTTTCCCTTCTTTTCATCTTTCGCTGTAATCATCTGAAGCATCACGCCAGGCATCTGGCTATAGGTAAACCTCTACAGCTCCCATTAAAGTCTCTCTCTCTCTCTCGATTTGCATATAGATTATAGATCGCAAGGAGGCAAAGCATGGTCTATAAGTATGTCTGTAGACTGATCCACTCTATTTGACTGCCGCCAGAACGGTCGCTATAGCGACTCCTCAACGCGGAAACCCGGCCGCGCATTGCGGGCAGGTACGGCTTCTCCGTTAACAGCCGCCGCTTACAGTATAGTTGCAGCTTGCCGTTTGTATCCTGCTCCTCTTCTCCGCATGATGATGGTCGTCCGGCGCCCCGAGCCAGCCAGGCTGCGCCAGCCAGCGGTGGCCTCGGAGGCCAGACGGTTGCCAAGGCAACTGCGGCGACCCCGAAACCCCGTCGCTGACCTTTACGGAAACAGTTCGATGCTCCGATTGGCTGCGCCGCCGGCTGCCCCTGTTCACGACAAGGCCGCGCTCTTCATCGACGATCCCGCCGCTCCCGATTGTGATACGCGCATACGCGCTGTCGACCGGTAGTGGGAAGAGTTCCTTGAAAGGTTCCTTTTTTTGTGTGTGTGTGCCGGCTATATGAGCTGCTCCTTGATTCTTTGCTTTTTGCACACACGTTTTACACGCCCGAGTTGTCGCCGTCTTGCTCGTAGACTTTTGCGTGAAGTCCTTTTCAGCGATAGATGCTACGCACTGTTAAAGAAGAAAAAGAAAATATCCTGTATAAGTATGGCACTTGGGTATGCTAAAGTTGCTGTCATGACGGTATTTGTACCACAGTACTGCAAAACACTTTCCCTAATTGCTTAGCTAGATCGATTTCACGATACCACCGCTTCCACAGAAGATGTCGATCATAGAAGTAGTCCTTAGCGGACTGAACTGGGGTTCGAAACGAGTAGTTCTCTCTTAACTTTCACCTTCATATTCCTGCCCTCGCACGTTTGCTCGAATTTTGTGCTTAATCGCGCACAGTTGGCGCTTATAAACATTCGAAAAATATTTGAAAAATACTTGTATTTGTGAATAGTGACTGTTTGATTCGAAGATCGAAACAGATAGCGCAATATTTGATTTGCTATTCCAATTTTTTGAATATTCTTACACCCATAGTTGTTTTTAACACTTTATCATCCACGAGGGAAAATATCACTCAAGTTCACATGAGTCACCGTAGTTATCGCCGTCGCCATCAGGCCAGCTGTCGCGCTGTTCTTGGGCGGCACTTTATAGTACTCCCTTGAGTGGACCTTTGCGTTCTGTTTCGTTCTATTTCTGACTGGCAATAACTAAAGTCTATATGGACTTTTCGGAGATGCAGTGGAACAGCGTTGCCTGGGCGTCGTGCACTGTCCGAAATCGCTATAATATTTTCCGTCGGAACGTCGTCTGAAGCAAACGCCTGTACTAATCAGCTTTGAGCGAATCGTTTGTGTTAGTTCACGTCGCCTCGTGTGTCACGTCTGGTGCAGCGGGCTGGGCTATCGCTCCAGGCAGATTTCTGCAGCTTTAATTAAAAAAAGGTCCCTCTCCTTTCGGATTTCCGCCACTGTCCATTTGTCTTTAGATTACCTTAGCGCGTTATAGCTGAGCTGCTGCGCGCGGACTTCCATATTTTTTCATCAGCCTTTTTTTTGTCACATATTTCTTGCTTATAATTTCACGATTTCGCTTACAAATATCTTAATCAATGAAAATGTCTCTGTGCTCACCAAATACATCGACGTTGCGCAGTCGCGTGGCAGTATGTCCCAGATATAAAGCAGGCCGTAATCTGTAAAGTGTCCGAATCACTGTTCCTACTAAGCCTAGAAGGGGCGCATAAAGGGTAGTGGCTAAAGCCGAAGCGTCCCCTGCTCACTAATGCGATTTGTGGCGCTGTTCTCTTTGTTGTACCTTAAAAAATAAGAAAGAAAAAGGTAAGACGTTCGGCAAAATAAGGAAAAGAGCTTGGTGGCGCAACCCACCGCCCCGTTTCAAAGGGGACGCCTATAACAACCGTCCATCCATACATCCAATTACGCACAAGCGGCTCCGCTGAGTTTATTATCACAAAGCGAAGCTTTCTTCGGCGAGCCCTCTTGGACTTTGCTGACCGTGTTTGCTGAGTGCTGCTGGGTTTCTTGCCGAATATTTCATGCACAGGACAGCGCTACCACGTCTACTACCCTTACAGGTGTCCCGGTTGCTGGCCTTGTTTTCTACGGAACTACGCAGTGATAAAAGAAATGATACCCAAACATCATCATCGCAACAAATATACGTCATCAAGAGCACATTTCCTTTAATAAAGCAAGCTTTTCTATGCCCAACTTTCCTAGGGTTTGGGGTTTAGCGCATGTGCTTGGTCGATCTTTCGCCGAGTAAAGGGCACTTCACTGTTGCACCGACTCCGGGATCGGCCCGATCTAGGTCGGTGCGCCGACTCTGGATACACAGCGTTTTAGCAAAGGGGTCCAATCGCGGAGGCACTTTAATGTGCGGTCACGGGATGGGGAGATCTCCGAGGCTTTACATCTTCACTGACAGGCCGTATACTGCTGAATCTCGTTGATAAGATTCTGCATAATACGTTCTTTTTCTTATATATCATTATTTTCGGATGATACGTTTTATTCTCCCGTTCCCGTGAAGATCGTATTAACGTGACTCCACTGTAATCGCTGTGGCGCAAGGCGCCGTGCAGAATATAATCATCCGCATGTCATTATTTCATTCATTCTCAGATTCCAACGTGCGAGTTGGACCTGCATAATTTTTTGTGATTTTAATTTTACTTTATTTTTGTCAATCATTAAAGCGTATTGAAACACCTGCGAACCGGAATGTATAGGCGTCCACTGCAGAGAGCCAAAGTATTGGGGCTGGTTCAGAGCTAAATCTTCCTTTTTGAAAAATAAATAAATAAATAAATAAATAAATAAATAAATAAATAAATAAATAAATAAATAAATAAATAAATAAATAAATAAATAAATAAATAAATAAATAAATAAATAAATAAATAAATAAATAAATAAATAAATAAATAAATAAATAAATAAATAAATAAATAAATAAATTTCAGTAATCCTCAGTATGGGCTACCTGGCTCGCAACAGAGGAACGCAGTTCCAAGACTAAGCTCGATACTGCGAAATTTGAGTCCTGTCGTGCTTAGCCGCCTCATCATCCGGCAGTCGCCGTGTGAAATCCCGTTCTATCGCTGACGTGCACAGCAGGAATGACAGCTTGGCGATGATAGCAGCTTATGTGGCGCGACGCACTGCCGGGACCTGTCACCGTTCTCGATGAGGATCTCTGTGTTGACATGTGTTTGACAGTACAATGGTGGTGTTGACCGTAAATGCGGTGGGAGAAACAAAATGCTTTCTCGCAGCTGCGCAGCTCAGATCGTGTTACCGCGCCGGTGTTAATGGATCCCCAGTGTCCTTTAAACGGATTTCCTGCATGCAATTTTCTTTCTTTTTTTTTTGCGTTGTGGAACACTGTCTAACGCATGTGATGGTCACACACCTACGTACATATCTTGATACGTATATACTTTAAGGAGACGGGGGCTGACGTGAAGGGCTGGATGAGATCTTGTGCACCGCGCTCCCAAACCTCCCTAAATGAATTGACCGGCGGGAAGGAAAAGGCGCCTTGTTTGGAAGCAGAACGAAGGCCAAGCTTTCTCATTTAAATTTAGCACTCAAACCGGGGGAGGACATCTCGTGTAATAAAGGAGGTTGCGGATTTGCGGCGTCTTCGTAAACACGATATTTTCTTTTGTCTTTGTTGTTCTTGCAGGGAATCGCCACAAAAGTAACTTAACTAACTTCTCATTAATGTTAGAACAACGCGCATACTTCTTTCTACCGTATGTATGGATCGACAGCTTGCCTTCGACGACGAAGTCCAGCGTGGGTCGCAGCAGGAAGGTCGCGCGCACTGTCGGTCACGGCGTGCCCACCTACGTTTTTTTTTTTTTTTCCACGTCCTGTTATGGAAAGTGTCCTGTTCTACTGTCTACGTAGTTGTCGTTTGTGCATGATGTGGACGAGTATGATCATCGAGCTCGCAATAAGACCATGCGTTTATACATTAGCTTCCTGTGGTCTCGATCTCACGTTCATTGACTGCGGGTGCGGAAACGATTGCCTGAATCTTCCTTTCTCCTGTTTCCATTCGCACTCGTCACTAACTCGAACCCTGTGTCAATATATGGTTTTGGACCGTGTAAGGAGAGAGTGAGTTTTTTTTTGTCATTTTATCAGCAGTTTATCATCACTTTATTTCCATACATTGTTGCAGAACGTTGCGGAGGTTTATTATGATTAAAAGGCTTTGAGGTCGGCCTGAATCGAAATTCTAACCAGCAGTGTATTCAAGCAAGAGAAAAGGGGCTTGGGAGTGAATTAAGGAGAAAAGGAAGTCTGGGCTATGACATTATGCGTCTAAACACGAGATAAAAAGAGAAATGAGATGGAAAACGCAGGGAGGTTAACCGGAAGAGAAGCTTCTGGTTTGCCACCCTAAAAGGGTAAGGGGGGGGGGGGGGATGTAGAAATTATTCCTATAGTGCATTAGTCCATCAGCGCAGCTTCGGGACGTTAGAACCACGTCAATTGAGCACCTTATTATCCCGGCTCGAATGGCAATAGCAACTGAAGTGTTAATTAAAAGAACAGACAAGAGAGAGAGAGAGAAAGAAACGTGGCGCCTCAAAACTCGCAAAATTCGCACAATCGCTGCGGTATTCCTTGCGAGGCAGGAGAGAAACGCCAAGTGCTGCATTATACTGGACATTTCGGAGAATTAGCTCCGCCTGAAAGGCGGGTGAAGCTCAATAACCACAGCACCTAAGCACCGTTTCCGTTATTTAGGGTAAAGAGCGCCGCTTACCTATAAGGAAGTCAAAGGTCCCCATATGCATCTGAGCGACTGTATAACGCGATATCATTGGCAGGACTCGCACCTTTCGCTGTACACTATACCTCCGGGATCTGACCGTGCTACAACCACATTAAATCGCGTGCGAAGACACACAAATCGTGCGCTGGTGTCAGCATTGGCCCACACACCCTGTCGATTACACTTCATTCGTGATGGGACCGCTTTATTGTGCGTCGACGCCGACAACGAAGGGTCGGTGAGTGCCCTGCATAATGCCGTCGCATTAAATGTTGGGCTTCGCGCACCATGGACGCAAGTGAGAGAGTGAAGTGGAAGCGCTGGATACTGGCGCCTGCATTCTCATATGTATAGGACTCGTGACAGTGTTGGCGCAATATGTGTGCGGGCCATGCTTATGCAGCGGGTGGGGAGCAACGCGGCGAAGCGCTGCCGATCAATTTCTGCCACCTTCCCGTATTGTCGGCGCACTGCGGGTTGTGTGTGCCGGCGGGCGTGTGTAGGGGCGCGTTGAGACACCGTAATTGAATTCAAGGTGCGCGTATATAGTGCATATAGCAAACGTTGCTTTCTCTCGCGCGTCCCAACGCACTCGTCGTCTCCGGCAGCCGCGTCTATGCGGATGATACGCTTTGAGTAGAGGCGGGGAAAGGGTTTATAAAAAGCATAAACCGAAACATAAAATAAAAGTAAAGTAAAAAGCTAACTTTACTGATTCATATCTGGCTCTGAAAGCATTTGCTGCGACAGCGGCAGGCTTCCCTAGCGTACACTGTCATCTTCTCAAGAATCACTTTTCGATGCGTAGAACGTCGTTTTCGTCCGATATACGGTATTGCTATTACCTGCTGTGGCCTCCGAAATGCGTACGCTGACGTATATACGCCGCCACTCTCAGAGTCTGCATGTCGCGTAATACCCCGCACGAATTGTCAAGCGCGAAAATATCTCTATAACTCAGTCAGTTGGTTATCTCGTCCACCTCAGTGTACCACATCCCACCACACGCCATTGGGAGGCAGTACTGTCCAGGTCTGACTGGACAGGTCGACAGGCCAACTTAGGGCAGCTAAGGGCAAAATTTTGTGACGGGCAAAGTTTGGTTGCCCTTCAGCTTGCGCTTCAAGCTTTGCCCTGGCGAATGGCAAAGTTTTGTTTTGATTTGCCATATGGCAAGGGTGAAGCTGATGATGGTTAAATGGCCTGGCAATGACGACAGCGCAACGGAAAAACCAACTGAACTGCCGGACGGACACAGCACACACAGATTTGAGCTTTTGACTCTATATATTACATGATACGTCGCATATGACATACGAAAGAAGGTTCTGGCAACAGCGTTTGGTCCTGTACGTATTTAATGGAAGATTTTGCAGCTCTCCGTCGCCCTTTGTGTTGACTCGGTGCACTCCCCATAGCAAAAATTCATTTGCTGTTTGATTGATGCATCAATCTGCGTTTGTCCCCTTCGGCTCTCCTCCTGTGTTTTCTGCGCCAATTCAATATCGTCCAGTTGGTACCGACTCGCCGAGCCTTTCGGCTCTGTCTTCTGGTTCCTTATATAGGCCGACTCGAAAGGTGCCAGCTCACGTTGGCGTTTCCTGTAGTCCCTCGTAGCCACTGAACCCTCAAGTGCCCCGTACACCGAGATTAGGGCATCGCATGCCGATTCTTTTCTGCCTCAGTGTCCTTTGTTGTTCGGCTAGAACTGCTCTTCTTCGACGCTGCGTAGCGATGGATCGTGCCACGAGTTATTTCTTCCATTCTCTGACAGTTACTTGGGAAGCGTGAGTTTGCCGACTTCGGAGGCAGTGCGCGGATATACCTGCCACGCTTTCGTCAAGGCATCATGTCTCACTACATGGATGTCGCCAGTAAATCTGGAGGACTCTCCCGTCGTATCTGTTGCTGGTTCTTGCAGAGAACGCGTGACCAGCCTATACTGGTGTTGCTGTTCTATAAGAACCGATAAAAAAAAAAAACTATATAGCAAGTGATACGGTTTCCCGATTTACGCACTCATCAAAGCGCTCGTGCGTTGACATGACGTTTTGTACACGGTAGTTAATTCGTTTATAATCACGCAGTCCGATGTTGTGAAGAGATAAAAAAGTAAGCTGGGTGCGATGGTTGTGTGAACAATTAGGAACTGAAGGTAGGTAGGTAGGTAGTAAAATTTATGGAGGTCCGGAAGAATCTTAAAAAAAGGAAAAAAAAAAAAAAAAAAAGAAGAGCGTGTGTTTCGAGCTTCTGCGAAAGCACTCGCAACTAAACATTCTTGAAATATTTGACCCAACAGCGCAATAAATGGACATTAGCCTATATACGATCACCTTATTTGAACCCCTTTATGTTTTGAGAATTGCACCGACACTTGCGTGCATTCGACGTTCCATTTGCTCCTGCTTCGAAGCACTGCAGAAAACAAACGGGCCCTCGCGCTTGGTGTAGCCAAGCTGCATCTTTGGCTCGCGCATCTATCGTTCTGCACGCAACGCCCATGTCGTCAGCGCAGAGCGTTGAAGCACATGCGGCGCCGCGGGGTTGTACGGACGATCTTTGGTAGGCGCGCACTTCCCGCGTCGGCCGGGGAGTAATTAAATGGGGCGCCCCGAAGGAGGCGGTACCCTCGTGGTACCCGCGGGCAGCAGGGCGGGGGGTGGGGAAGCTGTGCCGAGCGATCGAAAGGCCACTGCTTTCGCATTAGGCTCCGGCTGCTTGCAGAAACCCTTCTTCCCGGGGCTTCCGAAGCAGGCGTAGTGCCCGCGCCGCGCGCTCCTGGGCCTCGATCCCCCACGCCAGCAGGCCGCCGCGCTGGTGGGATGTTAGCAGGGATAGTGGGGGAAAAAAAAAGAAAAAAAAAGCGAGGAGAATGGTTGCTGGCCGAGGAGGCTAATGCAAAGCGCTCAGCCGCAGCGACGACTGTTGGCAAGTTAACGAAAGCCTTACCATCTTTCCCTCGACCCTCCTTTGCTTCCGGCGCCGACAGCATGCTTCTTATACCACCGGGCCGGCGCAGGCCTCGGTTAGGGATGCTATAGGGGGTCGGGGTTGAGTGTTGCTGTTGTGAGGGGCCAGCTGCAAGACGTTCAGCCAGCGCGATGGCCGTTGGCGAGAGAGCGGAAGCTTTTTCCTCTCTCCTCCTCCGCCGACAACTTCTTATTAGTGCGAGATGGGCGCCAAGAAGGCTCACGGGGTGCGGCGCTTCCCTTTTGCGGATTCTGCTTTCATCCTCCTAGTCGAGGAGCTCGAGGATCGGTGTTCGGTGTTGCAGGACACGCGTGGATACTATGTACAGTTGAGCGCGCGTTACCCCGTTCCGCAACACCGCGCTGATTGTAGCAGCATTTCGCGGATGAACGCCGTTGGATAGCAGCTGTCTGAGTGGCGCTTGACAACTTACTCGTGAGCGCCACCGTTGTGTGGTGACCGTTGTTACACGTAGGTGTCGGTGGTATTGGTGCATGGCAGTTCTGTGAGTGCGCTGACTCGTCAGCTGCAAATACGAATATAACCCATGCGTATATGCACACTTGTTTGTGCGCGTGTATTTACTCTGCATTGAGTGGGAATATGCCCTCCGGCCGGGGGCACTGTTCCTTTCGAGAAGTTGCAAGAAAAATCTCAGTTGCCTGTAATTATATCACACTTTAAAACGTTGCCCATATATTACTGTTGCGTTTGAAACCTAGGCCGCATGTAGCGCTTCCGAGCACTTAAAGGAATGTTTACAAATGTAGTAAGTCATCCACAAACATTTTACTTCGACAGAACATTGGCCATAGTCTCCATCCCCCTCCTTATCTCTCTCTCTCTCTCCCTGTCGTTTAGGAACATCAACAATGCTTAGATCGTGTGTCCGTATAAGCATGCCCTGCCACAAAAGGACCTAGTGTGATGTCGTGGCCGATAGTAGGCTGCATATCAGTAATACATACGTCATGTGCCCCAGATGGCCGTACTGTGGACTTAAGGCATGCATGTAGTAGGCTAAAAAAAAAAAAAAACAAAAAAAAAAAACGAATGAACAGAAAAGCTGAGATCAGACTAAGCAATTACTTCGCAAATATCCTTAAGCCGTATAAACATTTTAAATACACGTTTCGTGCTCACAGACGCATTGCCAGCGGGTTTTTTCTGTAAGGAAGGACAACGAAGAAGAATTAAGGCCTGCAGCGCCCGCTGTGTTGAGTTTTTTAGTAGACACTATAACACGTACACACGTATACTAGACTTTCGAGCAAGCTCGGACGTGACGCGTTTAATTTTCCGGTCTTACCAACGCGCCGGTATTCTTGCGTCTGGTCGCGCGGCGGCGAGGCACGCTTCGATGCCCCCGAAAGCGATTTTAATTCCGCGCCTGCCAAAAACAGGGCGGCTTTTGTTTCCTCTTTATTTATGTCGGACCTATGGCGCGGGCGACGACGGCGTTTGGCCCTGTCGCGGTCCGGCGGCGCCATGCATGCGAACCGCAGCGCAGCTTCGTAGTTTGTTCATTGCCTTTTCTTTCTTTTCTTTTTTTTTTGCCTCAGTTTGTCCGTCGAACTAATGCCTCCCCGTGCCCCGCCTCAGCTTACGGGAAAGCCATAAGCGCTTTACATCGGCAGCACAAACTTCTGCGATAGGCGGCCGGCTGCGCAAAGCTGCTGTACCACGGTCTGCCTTGCGTTGCGAGCTAAGCCGCATGCAGGGAAAGCGAAATCTGCACGCGCGGTGTCTTTGTGCACGTACTTTTTTGCTACAACTTCTGCTCGTCTTCCAACGCTTCCTTTTAAGAAACCTTTGTTTCGGTTTGCTGCCACTTGCTCCCTTCCTATATTCCGGCTTCAATTTTTTTGCAATATTCCGCGCGAACCTCTTCGCTTTCGCCTTCCGGTTTGCACGTGCCGTATCTACTCGCACAAAGTCCGACCTTGTTGCGCGACGTTGCTGTCCTTCGAGGATAGAAACGTTTCGACACCTTGTGCCCGGCGAATATCGGGTGGGCTTCTCTCGGTGACCTTGCGCCTGAATTGGTGGCGCCGCGGTCTCAAAACCATCTAATGCGCACAGATTTGTATACACCAGACAAGAACTGATAGTGGTTGTGTTGGTGAACTGTAGCAACAGGCGGGTTTAGCCTGTCGATTGAGGCCCGCATTAGCTCCGACTCACCGTCTCTTTCAGCGTCACTGCGGTATACGCTACCACATGTCTAGCAGAACAGCGTCTCTGAGGAAATGCAAGAAGTATGAAAGACGAGGGCCGATTTTTGCCGCTCTTGCTGATGACCCTCCGATCGGCTGTTGCCGGTAGAAAAGTGCGAGCCCTTACGTGAGAAATACGGTATAACTCACGCGCGAAGCTGCGATCCTTCTCCGTGCTCAGTGGCGCATTCGGAGAGGTTCGTCCGAGCGGAACCGGTAGCGGAGAAGCGCCGCGAGAGACTTTGAGGATGGTTTAGAACGGCTGGCGCGTTGGTTTAGAAAAAAGATATGGCATGTATAGATGTAAAAAGGGCGAATGGGCGTTTCGCGTTCGTGTGGTCGCGACGTAGGCGGCTATGCCGAGAAGAATGGCCCGCGCAGGAACAGAGGAGTCCGTGGGGTAGGCCTGCGATGCGGGTTTCTCAGCAGGGGTGTTTCTGCCGGATCGGAAGAAAAAGAGAAGTGCCCGATCGCGGACGCCTTTGTTCTGCGTCGTGCCCTCGTGTTTGAACCACTTTGCGAGGTCATTGCCCTCCCGCCTTTGCGTATTCCTATAAAGGATGGGAAGCTTTCCTGCATGGTTCCCAAAGAAGCGCCAATCGTTTGGAGATGCCTGGCAAACTGTACCTTTCTGTCACTGTCTTTGTGCGCGCCTGTGTTTTTTCAAACGGGATTCCGGGTAGGACAGTACGTGCTGTTAAAAAAACAAAACAAAACAAAAAAAAAAGACAAGACGTGCAAACATTGTGACGAACGATATTTCTGTTTTATGGGGCAGTGATGTTTCTTCTTTTGAAATCTGTGTCAGCAACAAGCGCTCGCCGTCGAGTGAGGAGGAGCCTTCATTTTTCTAACACGATACGCATGAAACTGAAGGTGACAGAAATCTACGGGAGTCACTGATTAAAAAAAAAAATACATGACACTAAATTAAATTGGCGTGAGGTTTGATCAAAGTCGAACTTAATAATTTCATAAATTTCTGTCGGAAAGTCTGAAAAAGAGAAGGTATGTTTTTAATGGGTTGCTTAATGCTACGCTCTCGAAACTACAGTTGTGCAAGCTCCTCTCATTTTAATCGATCCCGGCACGAGCGTTCTTGCATCACTCAGTGGTACGAGCATTTCCGTTTGTTTTATTTTTCGAGCATATATTCTTTCTTTTTTCGCATGGAAGAGGTCCAAACTGCCAAACTCGTACGCGCGGCTACATGCTTAGCTGGCTTAGCCCATACGCGTACAAGATGATGTAAGAGGAGGCTGAATAAGAAGCTGAAGATGACAGCAGTCTTGAGTATAATGCACGCTTCGCTGTTTATACTGCACAGGGAGGTTGAACTCGGTTTGCGACTGCATAAACCTTTCACGCGTAGCTGTATTAAACATATACGATCGCCAGGGATGTGCCAGAAGTGGTTATATTTGCCTCAACGGTCGAGAGTTCGGCCGTCCTTCGATGAAGGCGACGGTCGATTCACTCGAGGCACGTCGTGCAACGCTCGCGCCTTTTGAAGCGAAGGCGAGCCCCGAGTACTTGCACCCTTTCAAGGGGTGCCGAGCGGGACTTCCTTAGCCGCCGCTAAGTGTGTTTGGGCTTCGGCGTTGTCCTGACGGGCCAAAGATCGCTCGTCGTGTTTTCGTGCCTCCAAGTATAAGTAAACAAGTCTGTCGAGGCGTTCCGGAGCACTTGTCTAATGCTACAGGCGTGCCTGTACGACTACTTCGATTTTTCGCTTTGAGTGCAATATTCATCTTAAGCGAAACCGTGAACATTTGGGTCCGGCGTCTCGTCAGCTGTTAATGCTAGTGACGGAGAGAAAAATAACGTGCGTTTGAATTTTAAAGTTGCAGTTATTTTGTGTGTATCGAGCGAAGGCTTCAAGCCATGGGTGCTTAACGTGGTGCGTCTGGCGCCGTATTGACGAGGGCCCGGCGCATAAGCAGCCTGACAGCATGCGTAGCAATGCACATTGAAGTGGCGCTCTTTGCCTGAACGAAGATGACGTGCGAGCTTCTTTTTTTTTTTTTTTTTTGCATGACGTTATGAGTTTGAAAGCAACGTTGGGCGCATCGCTGGAACAGTTCTTTTGGCGTTCCGATTTTGAGATCGGGACCGGGGGTTTGATGCCTAGCCGCTGCAGCGCCGCATTTGATGGGGGTGGAATGCAAATTTTCTCGCGTTACAATTCTTGAAGTTAAGCCGGAGCTCTCCACGACAGCGTCTCTCATAACCCCCGAGTTCCTTCGGGACGTTAAAGCTCATAAATTAATTTTTTAACGTAACTATTCAAGTGTTTTCACAAGTGTTTTCACAGCCCACCATATGATGACACCTATTTACCCGTCCTGGCATTCTTCAGTGTACGACAAGCACGTACAGGGTGTTCATTTTTAAGTTTTACGGAATTAAAAAACAAATCGCCTGTGGCAGGTATAGCATAATTCTTATCGTTGAGCTATGTTATTCGAAGAGGCGGACATTAGTAGCACGAGAAATTGAAACACATATTCAACTAATTAACAAAAATTGACTAGTTATACATCTTAGTTGATTACTTTACGACACATCATGCAATTTACGAATTGTAGTCGGTGAGCTTGCAAGACGCATCCACTTGAAATCAATTTCCAGGATGGCATCATTTTCGAGATATTATTTTCCAAAGTGTGGGACGAAATACATAGGCGTTCCATTTACTTTTGTGCTTTACGGTGAGTTTGATGGCGCATATCTCCAAACTGGTGTCATTCTGGAAATTCATTCCAAGTGGATGCGCCTGACAAGCTCGCCGGCTACAATTCGTAAATTGCAATATGTGTCGCAAAGCAATTAACTAATAAGTTAATTATTGGTTTTTTTTGTTAATTAGCTGAATATGGTGTTTTGATATCTCGTGCTACTAATGTCCGCCTCATCGAATAACCCAGCTCAATGATAAGAATTATGCTACCTGCCACAGGCGATTTCTAAAAATTCCATAAAACTTAAAAATGAACACCCTGCATATCACAGGGCTACCATCGGGACCTACGGACGAATTTCGTTTCAACTGTTTCATAGCGCCACAGGGGCCTGTGTCTCGTCATAGTGGAGAGGAGTCTGGCATGTAATACGGCAGTCAACACTGCATAGTGCACCCTGTGTGTCCTATTTGAGATGCCGGCAGCCGGCCCTGGCAACGTATGCGGTGCCGCTTCCATCACTATATACCAGTCTGTATAGTATACGATGCTACGGCGAGCCCCACTGCATGTGGCAACGGCGTCTGTGCTGGTTGCGTCGCAACTTCCGTATCTGTCTCTCTCTCCCCCTCGCTCTCTCCGGCTTTTCTCGAGCCATTTACCACCCCTCCCTGCGAGCATGCCTCGGTGCATCCTCTAATCTCAGCGCGGGATCTCCTCCCGCTCCATACTCCACCTTAGCCCTGCCCGGCCAAGGGGCAAGTCGTATAGGGGGTTCTCGCAATCGGAGGGTCCGGTTTCGATTTCCACTGTATATACGTTGGGAACTTCCCCACTCTGAAAGTTACTCGACGATTACTCGACACCTTGCTAACTGACTTTAAACTCGGACGCAGCGCCGGCTTTCAAATTAGCTTCGCTGGACTTCTCTCAGTAATCTCCAGCAAATTTCGCTCGGAGCTTCTAGGGAAATCTGCGTACAGACCTGCTTACGGTATCCGCAAGGCCGAACATGCGGGGGGGGGGGGGGGGGGGGGATGAAGTTGTAGCTCTGAGTCATCATTTGAGCTGGGAGTGCAAAAAAAAAAAAAAATAGAGTGAGGGCTGGTGGGAGGCGTGCAACAGACGGTCAAGGGCTTTAATACATTGGCTCTGTACCAGTGATGACTTTAGTCAGCGAATCAGTGGTGCTTACGAAGACTCTACGAAGGTTCCCAGACAGTGCCGATTGAAGCATGCTGCAGAATAGCATCGCACTTTTCAGACAAACTCAAGAGCGTGACATCACGAATAAGCGATGGCATGCCGCCAGTTTCAGTGCAAGCGTAAGTAGCGGTCATCCCCTTTGAGCGACGTGCACGACTGAGCTTATAGTCGAGATTAGAATGACTTAGAGGAGTTATAATGACTGGCGTTTTCGCGAAGGGCAGGGCGAATGTGTTGAAATAAGTTTGCGGTGGTTTCCCTTCGTAGGATGTTAAGAGCGGTGGTTAGGGGGGCGAAGACGAAGCGTTTGCTAAGTATGTACTTACATCGGTCTGCTCTTCTTGTTTACTTTCGAAATATAATGCGGTACTATCGAGTTCAGCTGTCGTGGTAGACTTGAGGATGACGAAAGCGCTGTTGAGCAACAAATTTGCGCAGATGGCTTTAGCGCTGACTCATGTTGGCGTTGATTCCTTCCATCGTAGCACTACTCACGAGTGGTATTTACCACACAACGACAGAATAAATGTGTAGCTATTAACAATAACATTTGGAAGAAGCAAGAAAATAAATGTATTTGATGAACAGTTATGCCGCAGTTAAAAAACATAACAGTTAAAATACCATGTGATACGAATCGCAGCAGAGGTGGCAACCCGACGAACGTCACCTGATCGATACTTCTATAAACTTAAGCGTAATGAAAATCGCCCTGCGGCCAAACTCTACAAATTGGAATGATGATAAGTTTGGAACACTCACCGAAAACGCAAGATGGCGAAGTGGAGTTCGAGGAATATTTTGCGTTTGGAGGCGAAACCGCGGCAAGAAAGTAGGAAATAGTCAATTGTTTTATTCTTCATCACAAAATAAGCAATGGTTCGAAATCGAGATGTCGTAACCGATTGCGGTAACATTTTAAGGATGGGACTCTACGTCGAAAGCTCGTCAACGCAAACTCGCACTGACGGGAGAGGAATTGATCCGCGTGCCTTGGGTAACGCGAATGTTGAATATAGACCAACGGTGAGGCAGAGTGAATGATCTAAAACACTTTAATGCGTAATTGTATTAACGGATGTACTCGCGCATATGCGCTGCTGCGTTTTCTATGCTCCCTTTTTATTTTAATTTTTATGGACTGAGGATGCCGTCCACCAGGGGACGACCATCATCGTCTGCTCTTTAAATAAAGTTTATGTCTCTCTCCTCTTCCGCCCTTGTAGTGTAGGGTAGCAAACCTGATTATACGTTATGGTTTACCTGTATTTTTTTGCTTTCGCGTTCTTGCCTCGCTGCATTGTGAGGTGACACCTTTGTCTACAAACGCGAAGTTTGTTGGCCGCCGGAAAGGTGTCTTGAGCCAAATTACTCAAAGGCGTTTCAAGCTTACGTAAAGGGCGTCCACTTGATTGCTTCCCTCCTTGCCACTCGAAGATTACGTCGACACACCGGAATTGCACTCATAATGTTTCTTGGGTTCATTTGTGATTGTTGCACGTTCGAAACTTGTAATAAGTAAAGACGTACCGATTACTGCGGTGCTATAGAAAACGCCTCCATCCCCAGCTCCTGTGATCATCCGTGTCTCCTCAGTCATAAATAATTTTTTCTTCCACACTCAGCCTCGGCACTTGCGGGAACTCAGTGGAATGAAAGCTTCTAACCTCTTAACTGCGATGTCTGTGACTTTAACTTAACGCCGCGTACGCACTGTAAGTTCGACGCTGTCATACCGCGTTCTGAACGTCAAAGACGACAGTGACAGAAGGCAACAAATCGATTAGAGAGACTCTAACTTCGCACCTACTCGTGTCTCCGTAAGAAAAGTACGTAGGCGGCATATCACTGCAGCACGAATATTCCATACGGAAAATAAGCAAGAAAGCTCATTTTAAACCCGCCACTCTTCGTCGACAAAATATTAAATATTGAATTGCCAAGCGTTCTCCCTTTTCACTTTTCGCCGTGCCTCTGCCGCTTTCTTATGACAAGATTGTAATCTGTTTCGACAGAGGGAACAAGACGCGAAAGAACAGCCCCAGAAAAATAAAGAAGAAGAAGAAAGCGCGTTTTTCTCGCAGCTATGGATTTACGGTGAAAAGAAAGGAAGTCAGGAGAAAAAGCCGAGTCGAGCGTACAAATGCGAGCCGGCATGCGCACTATACTTCCTTCGCCTCCGGCCGCTTCGCGAATCAGACTTGCAGAAAAGAACAAGGAAAGACGTGCTTTCCGGTGCGGCTTCCGCGTCGGGTGGCGAAGGTGGCAGGAGGGGGTGTGCTGGGGGGAAGCGGCCGTAGAGGATTCACGCGTCTCGGGGCGGCACACAGCTGTCTGCTTGTGTAGTAGTAGTACAGCACGTCGCACGGGCGTATACAGAGCACCTGGTGGGCTTCGTATGTCTTCATCTCCCCGTCACGCTTCCGCCGCCGCTGTCTGCTGAACGAAATCAATCGCAGCGCCGTATTTCCTGATTTACGTTCATTTATTCACTTCTTTCTTTCTTTCTTTCTTTCTTTCTTTCTTTCTTTCTTTCTTTCTTTCTTCGCTACGGCAGTGTTGGGTCCCAACGGCGAGTGGTGGGGTGTGCGCCGCACGTGTAAGGACAAGGAACCGCGGATTTGCGGCCGGCGGCAAGAACCCCGGCAGGAGAGACGTGCGCGGTGGCTTGCTTCGAAAGAGTGAGCCGTGTGCGGCAGCGCCTCCAAGACGCAAGACAAATCATGTATCGCCTGGCAGTGGGGGCGAGGTGGGAGTTGCGGGAGCTGGAGGAGATTTGGGACAACGGGAGTAGGGGGGGGGGGGGGGGTTGTAGTGGCCATTGGAGACGCAGCTGCTGAGACAGGCGGCAGGGCGTGCGCGCGTGTGTAGCGCCGTGGCGCCGCGAAAGAAAGTGAAACATCGAGAACCGAAGAAGAGGTGTATGAACAACAAGGAAAAAAAAAAAAAAGAGCGAGAATAAGTTGCGAGGGGTTCAATAATCCAGTGCTCCGCTGCCGCCGCCACGGGTTTCCGAATCGCGGAAGATGTTGCCGGCTAGGTCCGGAGCTCAATCGATTCCACGTGCGTGCCTCAGCGGCTCGCGAGCCCTCCAGCCGCTGTGTCCGAGATATCGTCGCTTGTTCGAGGAACAGCCTCATCGTCTGGGGCTCTCTTCTCAGCACTCCCCCCCGCCTACCCCTCACCACCCACGCGAGCTCTCCTCTTCTAACCCACTTTTTGCTGTCGCCCCTCTTAGCCACGCTTTCTCTCGTGGCTTTCTTGCTGCTTGTGCCGATTCGGCGCGC
This sequence comes from Dermacentor silvarum, assembly GCF_013339745.2. NCBI lineage: Eukaryota > Metazoa > Arthropoda > Arachnida > Ixodida > Ixodidae > Dermacentor > Dermacentor silvarum. Next base: position 223,410,150 of record NC_051155.1, read on the forward strand.
ACAGTGCCACTGCATAGCACTCATTCGCACTGCGTGACCAGTGCATTGTGCCAGCTGGTGCGTTCGCACTGCTTTCCTTTGGGGATCCTGTCGTTCCGCAGTGCTGCAAACCGATACATTTAATTATGTATAGTTCTTGTTTTTGTCTCAGCCTTTTTACTGCACTTACAGCTTTCAACGAAACTTGGTATATCGTTTGATTTAGTACATCCGAAGGGACTAGGGAGTGTATGCCACTGAAAGCTACCATAAGACAAGGTTAGTCCAGCGAGCTACAGTGGAGAGCGGCCTCCACTGTAGCTAGCTCAAACTTTAGGCTTTAAGACTGTAGCGGTCTTAAAGGCATGCATTAGAGATTATAGCGTGTGCACATCGCGAGCCACAACGCTGTATGCTTAAAGTTGTGTGATCCGGTGGAAGCATTCCGTGCACCTTCTCGTGTTAAAAAAAAAAAAAAAACGAATAAAAAAAGGTCGAGTGATTGTTGACTGTGATGATGTTGACATTGGTCTGTTTATGTAATTGCTTCCTTTCCTTATTGAATTCAACCTTGTGTTGTGATTAAATATGCTGCTGCGCTGAATTTTATGCCCGGGAAACTTGTAGCTTGTGAAAGGCGCGATAGTCAGTTCCGTGAATGATCGAAGTGTAGCCCTGTTCGCGTAACTTACTGCTAGCTGCAGTCCGATAAAACGCGACGTGGGTGTCGTTTAGTTTTGCGCTGTAAGGGGTCGAGTGTAAAGTCAGAGGGCTCTTGGATCTGAGGCCAAAATTTCAATCCTCTCGGAGACCACGTGTTTCAAACAGAATGTGACAAGCGAGATGCGAATGAGAGGGCACGAGACACAGGCTTCGCATCGATCGATTACCCACCGTGGTAGCCAAGCTCGAGGTCGCATGTTCGATCCCAGCCGCGGAGGCCGCATTTCAATTGGAACAGAATGCAAAAAAAAAAAAATCGTGTGGACCGTGTATTGGGTGCACGTTAAAGAGCCCCAGGTGCTCAAAATTAATCCGGAGGCTTCATAATCAGATCGTGGTTTGGGCACGTCAAACCTCAAGAATAATTTTTTTTCTTACTTCAATCGCGGTGCGTTTCATCCGTTGGTTTTGCTTTGTGTTGCAATGCGTCCAGTTAGCCCAGTTTACTGGTTAGTTTCACTGAAATGCTTCGTACATTTTATGTTCGTGTACGCCGTTGTGCACATGTACTACGTGTACTGTCTGTAACGTTATACCCTCATGAGCGTATTACTTATGCAGCGAGTAATTCTCTGTGCGCAGAAGCGGTTATATGCTGTCAGCCTCTTAATGAAAATGTAGCCTTTATCGCAATGGAAATAGAGAGACCAAAGTAAAAGGCAGAAAGGGTTGACTAGTTAGATACAAGTTTGAAACCCGGATCGGGGTAGAAGTAAAAGAGCCTAGAAAGATCCTACCGTGAACTTTAAAACTTGCAACGCGCTGCAAGCAAGCAAGATCACGTTTTGAAACTTTGAATCATGCGCGCTGATGAGATTGGCCTTCCTTCGCCTGCTCCTTTGCTTCATTTCGCGCAGTATTGCGCACGCATTAGCAATGACTCGTTCCCTTAATGCGAGCCCATGCTACAATTCCACATCGGCGAACTCCTATTTTTTCGGTCGTGGGGCTTCAATTTCTCTTCGCATGCACGACTACTCTTGGAAGAAACACCCTTTTGGTTCACCGCCTCGTGGACGAGGCAAAAAAAAAAAAAAAAGTAAAGATCAGTGGAGGAAGATGATCCCTCTCTTCCCTTTTTTTCTTCTTTTTTGTCTCTTTGGGAGGAGCAATCGGGTCGCAGCCCTGTTTATTGCGAGAAAGGAACAGAATGAGGAAGAAAGTGAAACAATCGCCCGAAGAAAAAAAATAATAAAAAACGCAGAACCTCCACCGTCGCAGAGCTTGCAATGTATACGGATCCGTATATCCTTAGCACTTGACATCTGTTTTTATTTGGCTGTGAATTCCCTGTGCGCTGGCTCGTTTTCAGTCTGCTTGTTGCGTTGTTCGGTTTCTCTCTTTCTTTTCCTCTCGGGGGAACGACGGCTGCAGGACAGAAAGAAGATATATATATATATATATATATATATATATATATATATATATATATATATACGTCCGTTGTGGGCGACGGCTTGCTCCTATTAGGAGGGCGCATATGACTGACGCCGATCTCCCCCCTCCTGTGTGTGTCCTGCATCCTGCGCCGCGTCCCGGTCCTATTGCTTTCCTCCGCTCGTTGGTGGATGGTCGCATTTCTCGCGCTCTATCCGCAGCTCCGCTGCCACGGCACGTGGACGGGCATCGCGTTTATGTGTCAGAAGGGAGGATTACGACTACGGTTCCTTCTTGGCCCTCCCGCTCATCGCGGGATGAGGCGCCGTAAGCCGACTCGCTTGGGCCCTCTCTACTCCCTTGGGGAGTCAACTGCATGCGAGGGGCGCGCGCACTGCGAGCGAGCGGGCAGGAAAAGGAGGCCCCGCGCGGGCTCAGCGTGGGGATAAAGAAGCCAGACGCGGTCAGGGGAGCAGCAACGTCTTTCCCTCGGCGCCTTCCTTTTTTTCCCCGCACCGATGGGGAGTCGGGGATGACGCGGAGTTGAGAGGCAGCGAAAGTGGGGAGAGGAGGACCGGCGGCGGTAGCTTTTCGGGAGCGATGAGTCGTTGTCGTCGGGCGGCGCCCTTCTTTCTTGGTCGTCCGGCGACGTCTCGTGTCATCAGCAGCACGCCGCCGCCGTGTTGTGCGGCTTCCCTTTCTTTTCTTTTTTCTCGGGGCCCCTGCCGCGACTTTTCTCCTTCGCACCGCGTGTGTCCTTCTCTCGTCGTATGCCGGCTCGTTCGCGCCTGCGCTCGCCGCCGAGATGGTGCTTCGGTTGAGAAGAATTGGGGATGCTTTCCCTTCCTTTTATCTTTCGCGTATAGTAGCCCACTTTTTTTTTATTTCTCTGGCTTCGTCTACACGCCATTGTCGAAACGTCGGTGGCTGGGGGAGACACGTTGCTCCGACCGCTCTTGTCTCCACCTCTCGCGCTGAGGCGCGCCGGCGCGCCCAGTGGTTCCCGCTGCATTGCGCAACACTCGCGCCAAGAATAGACAAGAAAAAATTGGGAAAGTCTGACCGTGCTAGCTCTGTCAGTGAGACGGCGTTACTTTTCTTTCCCCGATGGATCTGGCTTAAAGGGGACATTTGAATGCAATATTGCTATTATTTTACGACGTCGGGCAGAGACAGCAGGGAGAGTTGGGCTTAATGTGGACGCGATGGAAGTCGTCCTGGTACCGGGCTTTGTTCTGGCGTGCCATCACAACGTCACGCACACGAGGGCTAACGCACTAGTACAGCGTTATAATTATTTGTGAGTGAAACATTCCTGAGTAATTTTTTTTTCAGTTTAATGTGTCACAGTTAACCACTCCTTTCTCACTCTCTGTTTCTCTCTCGTCTCATAAATTGATGTACGCGAATCTGAGGGAAGCTGCAGAAATTGAATGTTAAGTTCAGTCTGCAATGCAGTGTTCGTCACTATCCCTCTCGGTGTTTGGTTTCTTTACCTTGGCAGTCTATAAGGCCTCTCGAATGTGACTCGACGCCACTTGACAGTTAACATTGCATTTAATGGCGTAACCTCGACAGCGATGCTGCAAGATCATGTTTTCATCACATTATACTGGCGTCTTTCATCACATTATACTGGCGTATGTGCATATAAACGAAGGTACCTTGTGTTTTTCGGGGTCATTGAAGCTAGTTACGTGGCTGGCTTTGCTCCGAGGCTTTGCCACGCGGCTCCCCATTTCCATCGCTGCTACGGTCGCGATGGAAAGAAGAAGCGGTGGGAGAAGACCCAATATAAGCGCCTGCAACTCTGGTTCGCACAGTTTCTCCAGCCGCGCTTTCAAGACGGACGGGAACATGCCAAAGACCTTCATGGTGGGGTGTGTGGAGCGAGAGATAAATTCGTGTGATTCCACGACTCCTGCCCGTTCGGTTATTATTGCGCTCAGTTATTACGGTACGGGGGGAGGGGGACACGGGATCATGCGCGCCGTATTACGGGGATCAGCAGTAGCCAGGAGGAGTACCAGCGGAATTGGTCGCCGGTATTCTGACGCCAGCCATCTCTTTCCAGCAAAATAATAAGACGATGAACGCGGTAGGGGAGCGCCTGTATATTTCTCTTTCCCTATTCTCCCTCTCTCCTCTTTCTCTTCCCGTGTCGTGCGGTGATGCAGCCGGGTATGGTGCTCGGTGGGCCTCTACGAAGGCGCACAACGTTTCGGATCTGGTCGCACCCGAGGAGAGGATTGGAGCGGTGGCTCCGAGCCCGGACTGCTATCCTAGCTAGGCCGTGGGGATAACCGGGGCAGAGAGTCCCGACAGCGCGGCGGCGGCACCATTCATCTCAGCTCCTGAGAATGCTGCTGCTGCTGCTTCTGCTGCTGCTGCTTCTGGCCGCAGTGCGCTCTTGCGAGAAGGGCACACTATACTTGGAGGGCGCCTTGCCCTCACCCTCCGTGTCTGTCTGTCTCTCTCACTCAGACTGGGAGAAGACCTCAGAGTGAGCGATGAGCGTCGCTATGAGCAATGTTCGCGCCGCCGATACGGGGTCTACTGCCAAAAAGGACGTCGTAGCGTTTCGCTTTCTTCTGCTTCTGATATCCCTCCATCAATCAGAAGCATGCCCGAAGCGAGCGCGGGCGTTGCTTTCGAAATGGCCAAAGGGACGGGGACAAAAGCGGATAAATGTCAAGCAAGACGTACGGAGTCGAATGCGATAAACGAAACGTAAGTAGAGCGGAGAAACCGAAAGGATGCCTTCGTGCGATGCGATTGTACAATACGACGGAACGAATCGAATGGATACGTGCGGACACGTCGTCTGCGTCTTTTCTGACCGCTTCGCGGTCGTGCGACTCCGATTCGCGATATCAATGATTTCCAGTAATTCTAAAATGTCGACAAATCCGATTTCAACCGCCCACGCGCTGAAACTTGATTAGTTTTGTCGAATCGAGGCGCGTCCGGGAGACTGCCTCGTGCGACCAGAATGCGGAATTCGCGCAATTTTGGTTACTGTGCTTTGACTGCGTGGCTGATTGCTTTCACTAAAAGGGTCAATACCGTTCGACGCAGGTGGTACAACGAATTCGTTAAGAAGACAAGTCTAACGCTGCGTTTCCAATAAGCATCGCAAACAGGGATAAGCGGAAACGTCTGCGGCGGAAATTGGGCTCTGCGTATAAACTTGTCAGCAGAAAGGGAAACAAAATCGAATTCACTTTTTTTGGAAGGTTGCCGCGGTGTCGTCTGTTTTCACTACACACATCTTGATCGTGTATCACTCTCGTTTGACGCGTTTCCTCATTTGCACTGTAGCATTCATTCCATCCCCGTATAGAAAGGCCACACATATCTTCCTACACTTGTGGTATGATATGCGGCGCCTGCCGGACCAGGAGAGCGGGTGTTGTTTCGCTTTGCTTCGTCGTTTGCTTACTTTAGCCGCAGCTTCGCACGTGATACACGACGTCGCAAGTGTCGTGAACCTCGCGCTTGGCACAGAGGGCGTCGTCCTCACCTCCCCGCCCGCTTCCGCTGGCGAGTCACTTAACGCCGATTGCTTTTTCGGTTCGACTCTGTGTTGCCTTCGTTTCTGCTGCAGCGGCCGTTTTGTGCTCCCCCCGTGCTGTTGGAACAGACGACGCTAAAGGTAGTGGCGAGTGCATGCGTGTGGTGTTGGGGAGTACCGTATTTACTCGTGTACGCCCCGCACATTTTTGTTCCTTTTCGAGATGTTGTCAAGTTGCAGGTGTTAGACGAGCCGGGCTTACTACCTATGGAGACAGCGCCTGCAGTAATTTCTGCACTGAATGATGCGACCAGTAGTGACCTGCTAGGGAATTCTTTATTCAGTATCCTTCTTCGCTGAACTTTGTGTACAAGCGCTAATGCGAATGCTATTTCTTAGTTTCCTTTTTTTTCTACCTTTTTTATATAGGTGTCGATACTTTCCACTTTCTGCCCGTGTCTTCATCCCTCGCCCACTTTACCGTACGCAGAGAATGTGTGCAGAACCGAACTAGCCGAGCGGTGTCACGGTGCACGAGACATTCTTACATAAGCCAGAAACGAATTGGCAGAAGCTAAGGCATACTAGGAACTGTTCCGTGTCCACCTAGTGCACTAGCTGCTAAATGCTGCGAAAGTCGGAGATCTTACACGAAAGCGGCTCATACGCGAGTAAATGTGATAGTCACCGAAGAAATGCGCAGCCGTCAGTTGGTATGTATACTTGACATCACTCGAGAGTCCACTGCGCCTGTCCGATTCTGGCTCTTTGCGGGACACAATATATATACGGCGATGCGGGTTCCTCGTCATTATTTCCTTCGGAACCACGGCGCCTCTGCGGGCGGCGCATTTATTCCCCGCTTCTCGGGCATCGTTTGTTCTTTTCGGGGAGGCGGGCACGGCCGTGAAATAAACGAGGCCTCGTTTATCCGAGCCACGCAGCGCAGCGAGATACGGCCAGCTCTGCGCGTGACTTTATTCGCGTCCGACGTCTTGTTGTACGCTCTTGGCGTGTTGGAAACGGCTGTGTGTGGGACAAAGAAGCACAAGCGCCGAAGAAGCCAGCACGCTTGTTATCGACCACAAAGGCGTGATGCCGAAAAGGTGGCCTGCTGCGAGGCGTGGTTCTCGGCACCGACACGCGAAGTGCGAGCTTGCTTTCCGCATCGAGAAAAAATAGGCGCGGTGCGCCGCGAACGTTGAGCGCGGAATCGAGCAACTTGCCACTTTCGTCATTAGATTACGGCACTTCTGTTGATAGACAAGGAAAATGAGGACTAAGGTTTGCAAAAGCTAGATGGGAAAGTTTGCTTGGGGGACAGTGGACGTGAACTTTTATTGAACGCGGATGCATGTGGGACGCTCCTCCTATTTTTTTGCGCTTCTCCTACATTTGCGTTTTACAGCCTTAGTGCTTGCTTGTGGTTTCTGTGTGGCGTATTTATGGGTAAATGTGTAGCTTCAGTTTTCTCATTTTTCTGGTATAGCCGGTTCTAATGTGGCCCATCTTCTCATTTGTCTGCAGTTATTAAACAACACCAGAAAGAAAATTCTCTCAGAAGTCGCCACGGTGGCGGTTGTTCAGGTTGGCCATCATTTCTATGAGACATCATTGTGCTTAATTCAATATTTAACATATTTGCACTATTTAACTTATAATTGATTACTTCACGGCACATACTTCAATCTACGAATTGTAGGTAGTGAGTTCGCAAGGCATAGCCACTTGGAACGAATTCTGAAGATGGCACCGGTTTCGAGATATGCGCCGTAAAACTGCACTACTGTTCGACTTACTTTTTAAAGGAAACGATGTCCTATGCATTTGAAGCACAAAAGTAACTGGAACGCCAATGCATTTCATCGGACGCTTTGAAAGTTAATATCTCCAAAGTCCTGAGAATTCGTTCCAAGTGGATACGCCTTGCGAACTCACCGGCTACAGTTCGTAAATGGACATTTGTGCCGTAAAGTAGTTAAGTAAAAGTTAATTAGTGTAATTAGTTTATTTATTCAATTAAGCATTTTCATTTCTAGTAGAAGTAATGACCGTCTCATTCAGTAATTTAACTCGAAGGTTAGAATAGTGTTTTGCCACAGGTAAAAAAAAATAATGCAGCTATATTAAAAAAAAAAACATCTGGTATATTCGTTGTGCAAACATCTAGAAGTCAGTTTACCCTGGTGAAAGTTTATTCTGCCGAATCCAGCCTGCAGTTTCAGCATTTTTTAAAACATTATTCTGTAAAGCGTGCTTTTCTGTATGAAGACTTGTATTGCGGGAAAAACAATTTGATGAAGAAGTCGTATCTTATTTGAACTGCCTAACTGTCCGAAAACTTCCCGATGTAGTAAAACAAAATAATCCGCTAAATTTCGCCTATTAGGTTCTGCTAATAGATAAAATGGGAGAGTGCGGAATGTTCCTTCTCTTATCCTAAATAGCAGATTTTATAATGCAGAATGCATTTTTCTGCGTGCACACTTTGCTGCGGGTGAGAAAGGTTTGACAGGGAGAACGCAATTGAGTCACATTTACAGTTTATTGAATATTGTTGCTTTCTTATATACCGCAAGCGCTGGCACTGTAAGCAGGAACTTGCGGTTTCTGATTGTTTCATTATTACACTTAACTGGGCGGGCGAGACATGGAGGGAGGAGAGGAAGGACTCAAGTTTAATTTTAGCGCGATAGCGTTTAGGACCCAGTGTCGCAGAAAATCCGGCGTCGGCGTCGGCATTGGCGCCGGCGGCCGAGAAAATCGTCCCCAGCCACGTTTAGGTATGTCACACCATTCTATCATTAATGTTGCTCACACCTTGTCTTGCACTCTTGACAAAGCTATTCCTCCGAATTTTGAGAATGGCAATCCACAAACAAATGTAATGAAAAAAAAAAAAACACCCACAGCGTGTGCCTTTTATGTTAAATCTTCTCAGATTGAAATATTAAAACTGCGAAACAAATACGGAAACCTGAAAATTGTGCAATATTTTTGGCGCGGCTGGTGCAATATCTCCGGGATCGACCCACGCAAGAGGCCGCGTTTCCACCAGAAAGCTCACCTACGTGCATAGCGTTCGCCGCCAGCGTTTTCCAGTAACCATTACGGTTGCATAAGCTGCAGTCGTCGGGAACCATGAATAGCAGTCAGGGATCTTTGAATGCTATCGCGTTCCACTCTTAAAAGTGAAGCTTAAGCGTCCTCCCAATTTTTATTTCATTTCGCTTCATTTATTCTAGCCTGAAAGGCCCGTAGACATTACGTAACAGGGAACAGCTACGTCTATCTTCTTTCGCTTCTTTTCTTTTTAGCATCCTTTTCTCTTATTTTTCTTTTTTCGTCTGACACCTTCGTCTGAGATGCCTTGCTTGCCAGAGAATCTGGCCTAGCTAAGTAAAATCGAATTAAATCAAAGTTTATTTTCATTCTGTACCAGATACAGATTGAAAGATTGTGAAACAGGTCTGTATTAGAACAACTTGAATGGTACGCAGCACCTTAATAAATTTCGGAGAGGTAACCGCACCTCGTGAAACAAGGTAGCAATAGACTGATGCCAAATTACTACAATGTAAGAACAGCAGACAACAAGAACCTTCGAATAAGAATTAAAAACATAACAAATAATACAATCACTAAGGTGCAGTAAATGTAGTAAAAGACAGACGCTTCTCGCAAAACAGGAAACTTAGATATAACCAAGATACAAGCGGGATACAATACCAGTGATGTATCAGTGACTAAATGGTAGATCCTATGGAAGGGGAGGGGGGGGGGGGGGGGACGACGACGACGACTAATAAAATCTAACGAAATTGTATTTCTTTCCTGTAGAGTGTATAAAGCCTTTATTTTGATATAATCACTTGTTCAAAGAAAAAGAAATATCTATTGAGTTCAAGATTGCTTGAAAAGCGATTGAGTGTCCATCTAAAGCTTCAATACACTAAGAAAGACGTGAGCTCGTCGAGGCTGCATTACTAGTTCGGCCCATTTATTTTATTCGTGTAAGACCTCTCTTTTTCCCGGTCTATCTCCTTTTCTCTCTGTTACCTTTTGCAGTTGGATGTCGATGCGAGGAAGCAAGCTTCGGCGTATCGAAGAAAGTTTTATAGTGAGGCTCGGCTGAATATAATGCCATATCGGCCGCAGGCAAAACAAGCAACATGTAATGTTCGCGTGCCTCCCACAAAACTCAAGAAACCTTTACGAATCGCGTTTCACATGGCAGAGTTCCCTCTCTAGCGAGGCTAACAAAGAACTAAACTAAATGAAACATAAGAAAAAGCAGGTGCTGCCAGGCACAACACAAAGACATCATTAACGGAAACGAAGTTGTGAGTTTGCGATTCTCCCATTTGCTGCCTCTCCAACTTAAATGAACAACCAGGACGGCGGTGTCGACGCAGTGGAACGACGTAAAAATAATAATAAACGATGCAGAACTTAGAGAAGGAAAAAAAAAAAGAGTTCGCGAGGAAAACGTTTCCGCCAGATTAGCCCGCGAAACACTTTGGCGCCAAATTACCATTTTATGGGACTCGGTGCTCGCCGCAGCAGTGGCAGAACAAGCCTGCGCCCCCGTCTTACCTGAAGACAGGCCGCCAAATGGGAAACGGGAAAGTGAGAAGATGGGGAAAGAAGGTAGGGGAAAAGGCCGTGCCCGACGGTGAAGGGGAGAGGCAATGGCCGGCTCCTTCGATCCCGTTTTCCTTTGCTCCTTTTTGCCTTTCCTGCAGATCTGCCGTTTCACGGGGTGTTTCGTTGGTCCTCCTTTGGCTACCACATATCGAGAATCGTCTCTTTTCTTTATTCCCCCCCCCCCCCCCCCCCCCTCTTCTGCTGTCTTCTTCTACACTGAGGGCCGCGCGGCTAAGAAAGACCGATGTGTCCCAGGACAACTCTTGCTGCTCCTTTCTCGATGGCAATCGCACGCACGCACAGAAACTAACTCGCACAAGAGTACGTACGTACGCACACGCACGCACGCCTGCACGCACACAGAACACACGTACGTACGCAGAGAGAGAGAGAGAGAGAGAGAGAGAGAGACGCGCACATGCAGGCACTGCTCGCACAAGGAAAGAAATGCGGAAGGCAAGGACGGAACAGGAAGAGATTTGTAACCCCCGGAAGGAACACGAAGAACTGGTGGCTATCGAGCAGGTAGTATAGGCGTCCCACCTGCCCGCCATTGGCTTCCTTGCGCCGTCGCTTTCTGCCATGCGTGTTTCATTTAGGCGCGCCCGCGCTTACTTTCGTGTGCCCCTGTCCGGTTCGTGTAGGCGCGGGGGAGCGATATGCGGCGGCTAATGAGCGTTGGCTGTCGGCCTTCTCGGGCGCCAATGAGAGATGAAAGCCGGGGAGGACTCGTGGCGTCCGGGTCTCGGGCACTGGTGTTGCCGTCGGAATGACGTAATTGCGTTTCTGCCAGTGGCGCCAGCGGGGCCGTGGAGAGGGTGGAGGAGGAGAAGGTAGGGGAGGGGGGGGGTTATACTAGACAGGCCGATGTTTGTTGAGCGTCTTTTTTTCGCGTGCGTGGCTGTGAGCGGTGTGATTGTTTGTTTGCGTTCCGCTTGTATTAATCTGTGTTCCGCGTGCAACGCTCCGCTGCGCGACCCCGAGGGCACTTTCTTTTCGTATACCCGGCTGGCCTGTTCTCCGAGCCATGGCGGGACATATCCGCTGCCTCGCGTGGTTTGTGCCCTAGGCGTGGTTTGTGCAGCCAGAACGGTGGGGCGTTTTCATGTTGGATGACCACCGTGTTGGCCTGGTCGCTCTTACCTGACCATTAGTATACGCGCGTCTGCGATGCTGTTGCTTGATGACGTGGGCTGCAGCGCGCACTCGTTTGTTCACGAATATCCGGCTATTTTAGGATGCGGGAAACTGACTTTGCGCGAGAGCTGAAACCCTAGTGGCTTTGGCACAGCGCTATGCCAGCCCGTCGCACGTCGAGCGGATTCCTTACTTTGTTGTCGCACGCTTTGCAGCGGCTTGGAAACGAGCTATGCCGTATCTCCATTTGGATTATCATGCCCTTCTCTGAAGTGGGAACCTTCGAAGTGTGAGAAGGGGATAGAAACGAGCGCAGCGCAATTAAATTGAGTAAATTACTCTCCTTCTCTCAAATACGGTCTATCTAAACACGTAAATCGATGTGCATCGCGGAGCCACTAAATTCCCGTCGGCACGGCGGTACAGAGCAGTCAACTGATAACGGTGACGCTAGAGTAACAAAACCGTATGGTCAGACTCACCCGGTATCGTTATAAATGCGTTCAGCATGCCATATAGTAGAAGATGCCTATCGTTGTGACCGGGTAGTTTTTTATAAATGGGTCGGATTGAAACGGTGTATGGTCTGTTGAACTTTGTGAACTCTTGCTCGTTTCCCGCTGATTCATCCCGGTATTTCTTCTCTCGCAGCAACCGTCCGTGTCGTCCTCCCGGCGGGCGGGAGACATCCGGGCCACGACGACGTCGTCGACGCGTGACCTCGTGGTCAGCATGTGGGCGCAGGTGCAGCTCTCCAGCGCGGCCGCCACCGACGGCGGCGACGCTGCCAACGGCTCGGCGCCTGACGCCAAGGAGTCACCCGCGCCAAGCTCGCGTTCCAAGCACGCCATGTGCATCTCGCAAGACGGCTGCTTCTACCTGCTAGCCGGTCGCTCGGCAAACCTGCCACTCAAGGACCTCTGGAGGTTCGACCCCGGTACGTTTCCCACGGCATCTGTGCGCGCGCGCGCACGCACAAAGTCCGAGTTGTGCCCGAGTTGCTTTGTATGCAATACCTGAAGCGTCCGTTAACTTTAGGTGCGCCTGTTCCTTAAGCTCTCTATTCCCTCTTTCCCGTCCCCCAGAGTAGGGTAGCCAACCAGACGCATTTCTGGTTAACGTACCTGCCTTCTCTCCTCCTCCTCCTCCTCCTACTCCCCCTCCATTCTGTGACACTGTCTATCGATCAATGAAGTCTGTGCCGGGCGTACACACACAGGACGCATTCGATCTACGTTATCATATTCGTGTGGAGTACCTAGTTTTGTTGTCATCTTAAGCTGAGACAACGCATCTTTACGTTGTGCACTTCCTTCGAGTGAGCGGCTCCGTCCGCATGTACGCAGGTGGAGGGTGCTGGCGTCGCTTCTGGACACTGTACAGGAGAGCGAGACGTTATTGCTCTCTGCTATACGGGCAGATCATTTTCAAGTTATCCGGAATTTTAAAAAATCTCCTGTTGCAGATAGGATAATTTTAGTCCTTGAGCGGAATTATTTAGAGAGGTGGACATTACTTGCACGAGAAATCGAAACACATATTGAACATACTAGAATATTTCACTAGCTAACTTTTTGGTTAATTACTTTACGGCACATATTGCGATTTACAAATCGTAGGCGGTGAGTTTGCAATGTGTAGCCACTTGGAATTAATTTCCAGAATGGCACAAGTTGGGAGACATGTGCCATCAAACCTACGGTAAAAATGTACTGTTGTCGCACCTAATTTTTGTAATAGAATGATCTTTTTGTCTATTGCATCCCAAAAGTAACTGTAACGCCCATGTATTTCGTCCCACACGTAGAAAAGATTGCAACATGTGTCGTAAAGTAATTATTAAGAAGTGAATTTGGGACTTTTTTGTTAATTAGGTGAATATTAATTAGTTGAAAATATACTAGTAATTGTCAGTCTCTTCGAATAATTCTACTCAAGGACATGAAATGTGCTATCTGCCACAGGCGATATTTAAAAATTCCGGAAAACTAGAAAAACGATCACCCCGTGTATAAATATATGCAACTTGACTGCACAAGAAAGTCGCCTGGTCGGGCTAGATGGAGGAAACAACAACAACAACAACAACAACAACAACAACAACAACAACAACAACAACAACAACAACAACAACAACAACAACAACAACAACAACAACAAACAGACGAAAAGAAGAGAAGAGAGAAGGAAATGAGCTATAACTATTTCCTGTACCGCTCGGCGCTTGCGCGACTGGTGCGGAGCGCACCGAGTGTACAGAGTATGTCGTTGGTCGAAACCTACGGAGTTGTGCGAGAAAAAGAGAAGAAACAATGGCCGCCGTTTGCGACTCTCGCCGGGGTCAGCGTAACACCGACATCATTAACGGGAGCGTAATGTTCTCAGTCGCTTAGCGGGCTGGCGCGTTTCGTTGTCGCGTCCCGCGGGCCGACGACTGCGCTGTCCAATGACCGCGTACGCAGCTGCGCACCAGGCCGCACGCGAGACCGCAAGCACCGCCACTATCACGCGCTGCACGCGAGCAATCGGCTCGCGCGGGTCGATTGACCGCGACGACCGATGGCGCGACGCTGCCGTATGCTACATACTAATGTAGTACTCGTATCTCACTGCGACGACTCGCTGCTGATGACACAGGCAGGTCTGGGATTGGGCCACTTTCCCCACCCCTGAAATAAAGCAGTCGCGCTGGCCTACGCTTAACACACGTCTCGGCGTATAATATCTTGCGGCAAGTGCACCGAGCGAGAAGCGAAGCGCGTGAAGTGATGAGGCACGCGCAGATTGATGGCGTCGTAACAGCGAATCGGAGTGCAGGAGAGAAAAATCAACGTGTTCGCGTGCGTACAGGGAGCTTATCATCATGCTCGCCATGAGGACAGCGAAAAATAAGGAATTTATTTATTTGTTTTTTGCATAGACAACTGTGTTTTGTTACTGTGACAGTAGCGTGTACTCTATAAGTCATCTTTCCAGCGTGCCTCTCATTAACGCATTGAGAGAACGGAATCGTCTGCATTGCCGTGCGAATCATTTGGTCTCTATTCGGTTACTTTTCTGGAAACCTTTTTTTTTCTTTTATATCGGCCAAAAGTCGTTAGCTTTTAGCCGCTTTTGGGTATTTTATGGCTGATTTTCTCGTTTGGGACCTATCAACCCTGGTGCCAGGTACGAGCTTGACCGCGGACGGCTTCGCTCTACGCAGAGCAAATAAGAAAAAAAAAATGTAATGCGGTACCATTATGGGATCCCGTCATTCGATGATTATCTATGCGTCGACAGACGCGTGAATTTTTATTTTATGTCATAATCATCTGCAATTCATTTTGTTCGTGTGTGTGTGTGTGTAACGTTAGTTGCCCTTCGGCATCACACATTTTCTGCACCTGATTGCGAAGCCCAGTTGGCCGTGTCTCTGGCATAATGTTCAAGAAAGACCGAAAGTGTGGTCCATGAGTGGAGTCCTATAATCAACCGAAGCAGAACAGCACAACGACTGCTTAAGAATCCTTGCGAAGGCATATCCTGCGCAGGCATAGGGATTGGCCCAATCACCTTATACACTGGCTACGGTAGCGGGCCATGTTACAACCGCGGGTACAACGCCGACGGCCCAGTTTTGATCTGTATGATGCTATCGCATCAATATAATAGTATTAACAACAATTATTTGCATCGTGCGCAACGCTACGCGTATACAGTCTGGATATTTCGTCTCCACTGTCCGCATCTCCGTTCCCACTAAACGCTTACCGAAGTTCACAAAGTCGATGCGCGTCGTGCAACAACCGTAACCAGAAAGCAAAGACTGCAAGCTGCTGTACAAAGAGAGCGAGCGCATGACTCCCACAGGCAGACCGCAGTAAATTCTCCGTTTGCTCTAAAATGCGACGCACTGCGAAAGGTCTCCCGGCTGACAGCTTCCGCAAGCGGGAAAAGGAAGAGGCAGCAGATAAGGGAACTCCTTCGGGACTCCATCGCGGGAGTCCCAAAGGACGAGCTCCCGTGGCCGCAGAAATATATTGCCTGGCGCTGGGCCAATAAAACAGAGTTTGCGTTCCACGCTAGGCAACACAGCGAAGCGGGCGCGGAAGGCTAGGGCGGAAAGCCCGGGGTACCGCGCGAGAAAGTTGCAGGCCGCCAGCGGCTCAGAAGCGACGAAGCGAGCGCGCTGGATAAACCGAGCGAGCCCTGGAGAGCCGTGGCCCGAGCGCGGATAAAAAGCTGGAGTGAAACCGTGGTTCGCGAAAAGAGAGATAAATATACAGAGGGGCCGGTTAGCCGAGAATAAAACTGAAGACAAGAATGAGCCGAAAGCTGTATGAAAAATGAAATCGGGAAAAATGAGAGGGAGTAGCCAGAATCCTAAAGACAAAGCCGACGACGCTCTTTAGCAGACGGCGTGACGACGCGAACGCGTGATGACGCGCATTTTTGTTCTTATGAAGTGGTTTGTTAGCTTTCTTTAAAAAAAAATGGGATAACTGGCATGGCAGGTAGGTACGTACACAGTGTGTTTCACTGATAAGAAGGCATCTGGCATTTGTAAAGGGGCGTCGCATCGGCACTCTAACGTGTGGCTCTCAATTTGCTGGCCCCCTAGCTTCAAGCGCCAGCTGAATCTATGTTGATGTACTGTGCAAAGCTTTAGAAAGATGCCAGCGCCGCCAACCACAAGTCACCTGCTGCAAATCCTGGTGATCGTGCGCTTGACAGAAGGAAGAAATCGCAGGTGTTCTTTACTCGTGTGTTCCCTTTAACAGTAGACCGCACTGCATCGTTGCCAAACCAATCTATGCTGGCTAGCGCACAGAGATTCCCGAGAGGATCTTTCAAGAGAACCGTCAAACGCCGCCCACTGCAACGCTAGGTGTGCCGAATCAGTTGCTTTTTCGTGTTACCTCTCTGATCCACACAGCTCACTTGCTGTCTCTTAAGATTACGCCTTACATATTTCGTTCCATCGCTCATTGCGCGGTCCTTCACTTGTAACTTCTTTGTTAACCTCCAAGTTTCTGCCCCATATGGTAGCACGGGTAGAATGCAATGCTTGTACACTTTTCTTTTCAACGACAGTGGTAAGCTTCCAGTCAGGATTTAGTACTATGCGTGTACCGGTGTGAATTTGTATTTGTGTAGCGAAACCGCTGATTTCGTATTTTCGACAAACCCGTGTGACGTGCCACAACAGATGGCGACCACTCCCGACTCTCCCAGGTCTTAGCAGATATCGCCTTTAAAAAAAATGAAAGGTGACTACCGGTTGGACATTAGAGGCAGGCTTCGCAAAGGCTTAGACCGACCTTTGTGAATAATTGCTTAGAACGCAGTGCCACGGGGGCGGAAGACAAGAGAACACAAGTATACAGGACAGACACTGAAAAAACTTTTCTGTTCCCTTGTCTTCGTCCCAGTGGCGCTCCGCACAAAGCAAATATGAATCAACTCGCCCAAATGAAGGTTTAACTTTGTGAATACATTTTTTTCCTCCCTCCTTTCACGCTGCCGAGGCGGTGGACACTGAAATATTATTCAATTTAAAGGAGCAGAATGGCGTGTCCTACAGAGTTAGAGCTCACGCCGAACACACAAACGTTACGAAACCTTTGATCTTGAATGAAAGCGTTGTAAAGCTTTCCTCGGTTGCCCCCGGGGGCTTTCACTTTTCCCGGGCTTATGTAAATCGCGCCGGGCGAGCTTGGTGCTGTTACCAGTGGCTTTTGTCGCCGAAAAATACATGTACAGTGGTCGGAGACTTGTATCTCTATAGCTCGCGAGTCTTGCCTTTCTACGACAATCGTTGTGCGCCCTCCCCATGTCTGAAACTTCCTTTCTCTCTCTCTCTCCCCTCTCAGTGCAAAGCCGTTGGGAGGAGGTTCGTTGCCGTGGATGCCGACCGCCCTGCCTGCAGGAACACACCGTCGTCTCCTGGAAGGTGCGCTCTCCTGCAGCCTCTTCTTTATCCGAGACGTCTTGAAAAGCTCGTTGGCTTATAGTGCAGGGCAACACTTACTCGTGAATGGACAGAAGGGACACCGCCACGCAAGAGCTGTCCTCTCATTTTCCTTGTATAGTTCATTTTTTAATCTTCATTTCTTTCTTTCGTTTTTTTTGAATAGCATTTCCGAGCGGAAGAGACGACAAACACGCGCCTAAAATGCGAGTTCGCGTCATTTACGTTTGAAAGAGATTCGCAGTGACCCTCTCTTCCCGCAGGGCAAGTTGTACGTGTTCGGCGGCGAAGTTGGCTTCGCGTCGACGGGCGAGACACCGCTGTGGATATTCGATACAGGTGAGTAACAGCCGACTACCGCGGAAGGAGACTTAGAGGCGCTGGGAAAAACTTCTAGGGGAAAACAATGGGCTCTGCAACAACGTGTCGCTGCTTCGGCGCTCCTCGATGATGCACGATTACAGTGTCTTTACTGCCGGACAGGCGTGGCACTATGATATTTTGGACAGCCAATATAGCGCCAACAAGGATGTGCGTTCATCTAGGATCGAGTGGGAGTATTCTTACATCATTTGGTGGACTGTGGCGATACAAGCGCATGGAGATACACGTGTGTAGAGGTACACGTGTGTGGAGATACACGCATGTAGATACGCGTGTGTGGATATAACTGGTGTTTCAAAAGGACGTCTCAAGGTGCACCTGTCAAAGGGGGACCTCCTACTATATATATCTTACCGTATCATCATAAGGAACGGGCGTCGAGGATAAGGATACTTGCAATAAATACAGTAGTTAAGAAAGAGATAATGAAAGGAATAGATGAACTTAAAATAGATCACGCTGGGTGCAGTCAGTAGTTAATACGTCAGTTAGTGATAACTTCATTTTATATTCTAGGACCTTCAATTACTGAGTTCAAGTTTACAACGTTATTGTACTGCACCAGAGGTGTTTAAAAAAAGGCAGCGTATCGAAATTCTCGAGTTAAAGCAGCGTACTTCCAAAATATCATAATGAAACATTGACACAGAATGATAAGGACAGACGCGAGGTGCACAGCTATGCCGGCGCTCGCCTTGTGTCCGCCCTCGTCTTGCGTCCGTTATTGGTTTTCCCGTGCGCTGCTTTAACAAAGTCACGAGTAACCGACTATCCCACAAGCTGCCATCGAGATTTTGCGCGGTACTAAGTCACCGGCAAAGGCAAAGCCGAGCTCTGTTATACTACATGTAGCGATGTCGAGCGCCTTGTGCTCCCATGTCCTCGCTGGCGCAGGTAGCTGCACGTGGCGCAAGCACCCGGGGGGCGGCGAGCGCCAGCGCCCCACTGGCCGCCGGGGCCACACGAGCGTGGTGTACAACGGCGCCATGCACGTGTTCGGCGGATACCAGGACCTGCGAGGATCTTCCTCCCAGTTGTGGGCCTTTCGATTCGGCAAGTTGCACGCTTCCTCTATAGTCTGGTTGTCTACAATCCGTATAGTGACCTGCTAAAATACCAGAAAAAAAAAGAAAGAAGAAAAAGAAGGATGCAGAAGCAAAGCGTGTGAAACTGTGGTCACCGACCGCGTTATAAAGCATAGTAACGTAAGTACGGAAACCACATGGCATTGATGCAAACGGGAGACAGGACCTTGTTGGCCTCAAAGGATTTTTACAGGTTTCGGAAACGCGTTGATTAAATAATCAACGCGTGCTGAAATATTTCACCACTTTCTAATGTCGCCCTAAGAACATAATGTGCGCAGAATACTTCGTTTGCGGAACTAACGGCTTGTTTCCTATTTAACTGCAATTTCGAGAACCGTTTAACATTCCAGCTGAGCGCGTTTGCTCGGCTTATAGCCTATAAAACGTGAACATATTGTTTTCGTTAGTCTATATCTACCTCTCGTCACTTGGGGATGTGAGGGTTTTCGAGAATGGACTTAAGTGTGAGAGAAGCTGTTCCTCCTGCCAGTGAAGTTCGTTGCCAGCACTGCCGCTGGTTCTTACAAAGAAAGTGGGGAAAAGTATATCAGACTCTTAGGAACTAGCCTGGGTTTGTCACCGAGGAACCCGACTTGTTGCCGAAACGCCTCATGTTACCTTCTGACGTGGCGAGTGACCGCTACGTCGTGTTGTGCGCGGTTCCGGTCACGTTTTGCGTGCTCCCGTTGTCTCGCCGGATCGCACCATTGACCGCGACCGTGTTGTCGTCCTTGCCGGCAGCTTCCAAAATATTGATCACCAGCCGGTGGCCAGCTTTTGAAGTGGAGGTTCGCAAACGGTGCCATAAATAAATAAATGAGTGGTATCCCGTTACAGGTCACCACTTTCTCGTGGAAGACTAAAGAAAATGGTGCGAGAAAGTGTACCTTGCGATAGCTTATGCATAGGTCAAACAATTTTAGAATTCCCAACAACCGGTTTATTCTTTCTAACTACAGACGTAATTTTAGTGATTCCTGAATAAGGAAAAAAACTCTTGATTGACATGACCTGGAAATTTCTTTCGACGGCGCTATTATATTTATTAATATCTATGTGGAATATCTTATTCCAATCAGACCCTTAAGGACGAGTGGCTCGACCTTGCACGGATCGTATCGTATCGCTCATTACCGCAGTGTTGGTGTAATCTCATGTCGCACCAATTTATTCACTATGGTTCATTTATGCCAAGAACATCAGAAGGCGGGAACCGCTGCGCCACGTCCATGAATGTTGCATCCAATGCCCAGACCTTGAAGGCAGCCACTAACACTAATGTCTGTTTTTGTACCTCTTCTTTTCAAAGCCTTCGAGAGACGGAGAATGTGAAATTAGGTAAACAAGCGTTTCCGAGATCCCGTGTTAAAAAAAGACGCGGCGCGTACAGTACCTCTTCAGCGTCGCCATAGAGGCCTCGCCGAGCGCTGTTTATTCGGCGAGGCAACATCTGACGCCTTTCCCGCAACCAACATAACGCCTCTTTCATTCTTGCAATATTAATTTCATCATTTTTATCTGTGTTTCATTTATTCTTCTTCCTTCTGACGTACTATCCAGTTTTCTCTCTTTCTTTATTTTGTTTCCAGCACGAGTAGTTCTTTTTTCAAGTTGAGAGCTCTCATAAAACGGCGGCGAGCACTCCACAAAGTTCTTTCGCAGCGCTAGCGTGCATGGCCATTAAGGCTCGCTCACATTCGAGGTTTACCGCACGGAACCGCGTTATGGATTCTTGAGAGTAAACACAGGATAAATAAAAGAGGAATAAAGAAAAAAGATCAATAACTGCTGCGGTTTATCTCCCGGTGCCGTTATTTACTTTCACCCGCGAACACCAACTTGTTGTGTGTACCACTCGCATTGCTCGCGTAACTCGACAAACGTATACACTCGGCGCAATTAGACGTCGAGAAACCGCGCTCCGCTCCGCAGAGTTCTTGGTCTTCCCCCATATCCGCTGTTTCGCAGTTGAGACTCTCCGAACCCCCAGTTCGCGAATGGGCCCCCGAGTCGTACGATTCGCGATGCAATAAAAGTTAATCACCTGGACGAGTAAGTATATATAAGGTCGCGCAAAAGGCTGCAGCCCACACCCTCCATCCCGACTGGGGTTCGTCGCCAGTTGCATGTGCGCCTCGCCCTACGCGCTCGAGCGCGCATAGCTCATCATTCTTATTCTTTATTATAATCTTCTTGCTCTGTTCATGTCGAGGCTCCTCCTAGAAAAGAGAGAGAGATAGCGAGAGAGAGAGAGAAAAAAAAAGGAAAAACCTTCGATGCGCGCACTGCTCCTACGCATCGTCTCTCTCTCTCTCTCTTTACCGCTCTATTGCACGTTTAATCCGTTGCTTACGCTCTTAATTTTCACTTCCTTCCGCAGTACTGGCTGGTGTGCACGTTTTTTGTATACGCGTGTATTTCTTCAACTTTCGCATATTTTTCATTTCGCCCCGTACTCTCCGGCTTGCTCGTTATAAATTCGTTCTTCTTCGCTATCTTTATTCTTTAAAACCCAGCGTTGGAGCGACGTCTGAGCAGCTCATATTGGGGGTTCAGGAATCTCATCTATCTTCCGCTGCGGAGAGTCCTTAAAGAACACCTTTCTCCGACGATTGTCGTAGTCGCGCTCCTTTCACGCGAAATTCAGTGTCTTTAATAACTCTGCGATGAGCCTCGTTCGTGGCAGCTTCCGCGCACTCTACTGGAAATTTAAGCCGCTGTTTTCTTTTCCGCGTTCGCGGCGGGCCTGTTTTCCTTTTATTGCTTCCTTTAGTTTATTTTATTCCGCGTTATGTTAGCAGGCGCGATGCAATATCGCTGGCCTCGGGCCATGCGATGAAAATTATGAGCGCTTTCTGTGGCGTGTATGAAATCGGTATCTTTATAATTTATAACGTTATTCTTAGAATATCTTGTGAATGGCTTCACTGTACTGTTGCGCAAGCTGCCGTGCCGATGGCAGCTTGCGACGTGGGGAGTGACGTCACTAGCCTTTCGTATACAAAAATAACCAGCGTAGCAACTGATTTCAATGTTGTTGCAGCGCCGCCATATAGGCGGCGGCGTGCTGTCAAAATTACCATTACCCCCATTACTACAATTACTCCAAAGTACGAGCAGCATTACTACCATTACACCAAAGCCATAAAGCATTGCATACCCCCCTCAGTAATTGTCAGTAATTGTAGTGGTGGTTTTCAACAGGGCCGGGATGGCGAGCAATTTTTTTTTCTTTCTGCCTTTCACTCATCACTTCAATCACTCAGTCAGTCAACAAATCAATCAATCAATCAATCAATCAATCAATCAATCTCGCGTTAGGCTAACAGGCAAATAGGCGAATATTGGCCTGATTGTTTTAGTTTCATCGGACCCCGCATCTAACAGAAGTACGTAGGTGGCATATCGCAACGTTTGCTATGCCGAAGCGAGAAATGTGCGGCCAGGAACAATACCGTCTCCCCCCCCCCCCCCCTTTTTTTTTTTTTGAGAGTTGGAAAGAAAGAAATCACGGAAGCTCGAATTCGCCAAGACCAGAAAGAAAGAAGGAAAGGAAATGAAAAAAAAGAAAGAAGGGAAGAGAAAGTCAAACATTGCCGTGACTTTGCTGCTGTAATTCGTCCAATTTTCTGGAAAGACGTACGGGCGGAAATGGATCGGCTAAACAGCCCCTTCCGTGAACCCTAGTCGGACGAGCTTCTAAAAAAGAAGCGAGGCGGAAGCAAACGGAGGGGGTTAAGAGCACGCGCTGAAATTGAATCCGGCCCGCCTCGTTTACCGTCGAGCTTTGCGTGAAAAACTTGAATGATCCTAGTAGGATAAATCTGACATTTCTCTCTTTTTTTTCTTTATTTATCTTTCCTTCTTTCTCTTTCTTTCTCGCTGACACTGCTTTATACGAATCGTTCGGGCACTGTCTGCGCAGTAGCCACTTTGTATATGCAAAAGGTCCCATAGTTCGCGTACCTGCCGCATTATCGTGTTGCAGCGCTAGCCGACGTGCTTCTAGGTGTACTGCAGGTGCACCCAAGGTAATAGGCGTACGAACTATAGTCTCGCGCGCCCGGTTGGTTGATAGGTTTGTTGCAGAAAACAGGTAGGGCTCTTTATATGCAGCTTTGCGCGCGTATCGCCCGCATTTGCGCCGTCGGAGCCCGTCGCGTCCCGCTCACGCGATGTGTGAAGAGGTTTGCACGACCAAACGCGCCAAACTTGCTCTTCCTCCCCTCTCGCGCCTTTGATTTACGCCGCTCATTCGCAGAGAGCGACCGTAACGGGCTCTCATTCGCGCATAATCGCTTCCCTCGCGCGCTCGATATTTATCCATTAACGACGGCGGCGCACGCAACCGCGGACGCACATTGCGTCGTCGCAGAAATGCCCGCGGTCTCCCACCCTTTTCCCTGCCTGCTGAGCTGTAACCCCGCGTGCCTTCGCGACCGCGTCCGAATGCGCCCGCCGGTCTGCAAATTTCGACGCGCCCGTCTGGCTGCCTCGAGATATCCGTTTCCTCGGTTTTCGGCGACGCACGCGCAATTTGCTCCTCGTCGCGGCCCTGGAATAAGCGCGAGCCCTGTGGCGAGCTGCTGCTGCACGATTACTATTCACGGCGCATTCGTGCCAGAATGGTGTGTACGTGTGGCGCCCGTTTTTACGGCCAGTCGTAAACACGGCATGATAGGGAGAGCGAGAAACGGAGAGATGGGGGTCGTGGTACGTGTCCTGCTGTACCCGGCTGTGGGCGCACAACGCGCAGAACTCGCGGTCACAACTCGCACGTGGTCCCCAGCCGAAACGGGCCCGCCACCGCTATATGCCAGACAGACGTGTTTTGCGCCGAGCGACTGACGAAGTTTGGGTACCGCGGTATACATGGCTGCGGTCAAGATTGAACGCCGCGAGCTCTGGTGTAGTGCGGATTGAACGGAGAGCACAAGGCCTATACGCGGATGCTCTGCTAGATAAAGCGGGGCTGTTGTTAGCTTGATCGAGCATGCGCAGTTCGGGTTGTTGACCATGCCTCTCGGAGCGTGAAGCGTTACCGGGGGTGATGCCCTCGCGGGTTCGTTCCATTCTTTATTTCTTTTCTTTTCATTTCTCGTGATCTCTCTGCGCCCTTGTCGGCGCCTTTGACTCCTTTTATTTTTTTCGTTTCTGTCTCGTCGCTCAGTAATGGCTCGGGGCGACACTGCGTCGAGACGCGTTCGGCTCAAACTGAAGCGACGCGCGTTGATTGGAAGTGGGGCTTGGCTCTGGCTTAATGGCTTCTCTCGTGCGTGGTCGAGAGCTTTGAGCAACGGTCGACTGGATCTCATTTGGTTCGGCGTCCATTTTACCGCAGGGCCGGCTGCTGGGTTTTTGTTTTTTTTTTTCGCCAAACGGGGTATATACGGGGCCAGGTGCTTTCATGCGCTGTTGCGAACTTCGCGGAATGAGATGGCGGTCCCTTTGTGCGATAAACGAGTGGTAATTTGCTTAGTGTAAGGAGATCGATCATACAACCTAGAGATAGTCTCGGGCGTGCATTCATTTTCGTGATCACGCGCTCGCCGGCTTCGTTTCCTACCGCGTCCCTTTTTTGGGCTGTCTTCCCTTATTACACTGTTCCTGAAGCATCTAATGGAGCTCTTTCCTCGTTTCGTTTCGTTCTACGTTTTGTGTGATCGATGTGATCTCACGCACTTTTATTTAATTTTCGTGCGGAGTCTTTTCGCTTTGATGTATGTGTGATATACGTCTTAGAATATACGATGCGGCTGTTTCTTACAACGTCTCGCGGCAAACCTTATCACCGCCTCGACTTCCTGGAAAGCACTCGGCATTTCAATGATGCACTGGGAACATTCAGTAAAGATCGCAGTGGCCGTTAAAAATAGATTGATACTTTTTTCGTATGTAACGGAGATCTTCTTTTGCATATCGAAGACAGCTAGGGCTGCAGTTATAGCGAAAAAGAAAGGGAGGAGGGTACTGCAGACGCTTAGAACACTTAAGTATACTAATAACTTTGTCAGGGTGGGTGGAGAACGCGTATATAACAAGGATTTAAGTCTAACTTGAGGCTTAGGGTGGTGGAGTGACTGAGAGAGTATTGTTCTCACGTTGGACCGTTATTAGGAGTGCCCACGTGTTCATATTTACTTACACACACAAATTAGAAATTCAATGCAGCAATTGTTTTGCTTCGTGTAAACGTTGCTCACAAAAAAAAAAAAAAAAAACGAAAGCTTCCGATGTTTAAAAGCAGTGCTCTTTAAGGTCTATCCTAAAGGTTACTGCACAGTGTGATGTGAAAAATAATGCACTTCTGCAAAAGTGACCGCCCTAAGAGTACACACAGGGTCACATTGGCCGTGGGCATGAGTTCAGCGGCCTGCATGTTTGAGACGTGTGATATAAAAGTTCAAAAGTAATTGTAGTACGCGGCTCTGTTATTATTTTTTTTTCTGCGCAAGAGATTGTTTCTGTCTTTCTCTTTAACCGATTGTTCTATCTCGGACATATTCTATCAAGAAATCACGGTTCCTTCGCCAAGTGCCCTTTCATCCATTGTCGGCTCGATGCTGTACCTCAAACCAAAAATACGATGACAGGTGCCGCCTCGTTCCAAGCTTACTCTTTTTTGTTTCTTTTTTTCTTTTTCTTTTTTTTTACAGCACACCGAAACCTGCGACACATAACGCTTCGCATCGCGGCAAAATACGTGCTGTCGCTTCGGCTCAATAAAGAGAGGACAGGTATATATCAGAGCGGGGCGAAAAATAAAGAAGGCGTTGAAGCGCGCAACACCAGGTCCGATCTCAATCGCGCTCCCGTCGTCCATTCTAAAGTGACGTGGACCTGTCTTCTTGTCGATGGGCCCCTTAGCAGCGCAAACCCACTGGTACGCGAACAATAAACTCGGCAAAAAATTGGCCGCTAGCGAGGAACACGAGGGAGCGTCGAGGAGAAGGGGTGGGGCCCAACAGCTCCCTAATAACCTGTCCTCAGCGGTATCGCCAATGAACTACGGCGGTGGACGTGGTTCACGTGGGCTTCACGTTCACTGCTGCTGCTGCTGCCGCCGCTGCTGTATCTCGATGGCCCCCTTCTACTGCCCGTGTACCCTTCTTTAGCGCAGTTATACGTCAACAGAGAAACTGCGCCTTTCCTTTATTTTCTTTTTTTTTCCTCCGTCTTTTTTGGCTTCTTCGCTTGCGCGGAAGAACCCTCTGCGCAAAAACGCCGCCGGCCATAGCTGCGGTTTCTGTTCGTTTCTCCGACCAGCCGCTCGGCAGCTTCTGTTAAAACTGACGCTTGTTCTTTTTGCTCTAGTTTTTCGTCTGCTCTTACATCCGTCTGCTTTTGCCCTGTACGGCTTCTTTTTTTTTTTTTTTGTGCACGCTTCTTGGCCAGCCCCTGTCGAGACGCGCGGGCACTCGGAAAATCGCGCACTCCGTTGCTCTCGCTCTGCGGGCCGATCCGCACGAACAACCTTTTCTCTATGTCTATATAAATTTCGTTTATTGCATTTTTTTCCCGCCGTCGAAATAGACTGTATTGCGGGAACGGACTACTACTACCCGCCTTCCCTGAGCGAATGTGTTTCTCTTCTGAAGAAAACTCGGTCTTGTTCCCTCTGTATTTTTTTTATCGAGATTTCTTATAGTTTTCTTGTTCCTTCGAATACAGTGAAGGGGCACGGAATTCCTTCTTCGCCTCTCGTATTTTTGCTTTTCGCTTGCTGCGGGCCGGTGATTCCCTCGGGTCTTGAGCGTGTTCCTTCTTTAGGCGCCGTTTAAGAGGCTGCCTCTGAAATTCCCCTTGCGGCGATTTTCGCAAGGAAGAGAAGAAGGATGAGGGCCGCGTTTGAAAGTAAAGTGGGATGAAAAGTGGGATGCTTTCGCTAAATTTAATAACTCGCATTGAAATTGGCGCGGCGGTCACCAAAGGATAGCGCTTTCACGCTTCGGTCTCTCCGCTTGCAGAGTCACAACTACTCGCTAAAACCACTTTTCGTTTCCTTCCTCATAAAATCTGGGAACGTTCGCAGCTGTCATCCTGCTGTCTACGCTCCTCGCTAAATCTTATTTCGCTTATAAGTCTTCCGCAACGAGAAATAACGTTTTGTTGACCATTCTGGAAGTTTTGGTTATTTATTTTATTTATTTCGTCACTTCTTGAGCGTGCGTTTTGCACTTAGAATGAATTTCAGCCGGAAGAAATGCTGTACGTACACTTGCGACGTTGTAAGTGGTCGCAGCAATAGCAGAGTTGATAATTTTGCGTTTTAGCTTTCCTTTTAGTTCTTGTTGGGCCCGATGCTTAGAGGTAAATCAATTCGTCTTAGCGTGAGTCGCGTTTGAACCTTAACTTTGAAGAACTGGAGTCGTGCCGCGCAGAATTATGGGTGGTTGGTGCGCAGCCGCCTTCTAGCCTCTCAAGAAAGAAAGAAAGAAAGAAAAAAAACCGCTTTTGTGACTATTCAGCTGAGGATCTTCCAGGGTGGTTTCTATTATTTCTTTTCCGTGTTTTGCCAGTTCGCAGTGATAAATCCAGATTCACGTGCACGCAGTGTGATTGGTACCGTAAGCTGGCTTTCTCTCATTGACAGGCTGTGTGCAGAGAAGCACGCTTGCCGTTACAAAGCGAACATTTTGATACTCCTTTAGACAGACGGCGTGATTGGTCCCGGAAGATAGATTTGTCGCATTGACTTTATTTATGCAGATAATCAGAAGCATGCTTTGCCGTTCGAAATATGATATGTCTCACTTTGCCTATACGCAGATAGCGTGATGGTTTCGCAAGCTTACTTTGTCTCATTGACAGTCGCCATGCAGTGAAGCACGCTTGCCGTTTGAAGTGCCCCTATATTTTCCTTTTCCTTCTCTTCTCAAGCAAGGACCCATCTTTTTGCGCATGCAGGCAATATAAGTTTTTACTAAGGAGCCTTGTTATCAGACTTAGCGTACATGCAAGAATAAACATTTTGCTTACCTGACTGCATCACTCTATATGTAAGACAGAAATAGATTTGTTCTTTATTGCTTCTCGAGTTGCTATCAATTCTGAACTGAGTATACTTGTACTGATAAACGCACAATTATACTACGCGGCGCTTATCGTTCTTTTTTTGGGTGGATTAACTTTCAGGCTGACAGCTTCACGACCACACCCGCTTTTGTGTGTTGTGAGTGAGCGCTCAAGTGAGGGATCGAATCTTATCTCGCTAATGAGGTCCGATAAATAATGCAAATCCTTCAATTCTGCCACCCAAAAGCTTCGTTTGAGTGAGTTCAACGGAAGATGTTAAATGCATTCCCAAAAGCTGACGACTCATTTAGCCAGGTTTCGTTTTTCTCTCGCGCCGTCTTTCTTTCTTTCTTTCTTTCTTTCTTTCTTTCTTTCTTTCTTTCTTTCTTTCTTTCTTTCTTTCTTTCTTTCTTTCTTTCTTTCTTTCTTTCTTTCTTTCTTTCTCTTATAGTGAAGTGTGTTCATTCTCGCGCGTCTGCGTCTGTGATAAGTTAGCTCGTGCTTTCGCTTCTTTTTACTGTGTCTCGCCATATACGACTCCCTGCCCTCTCGCATGCGCTGTTTCGTCCCAGCCTACTGATGAACCCATTCGCGAAACGGGAATGATTAAGCGGGCTTGCTTATCGCTCCCTCCCGAGAGAGACTTCTGACACATTTTTTTTGTTGTTTAGTTTTCTAGTGTGTGTCTGCCGCTTTCGGTCATTTTATGCTGACCAGTTTGTGCGCTTCGTTCTAATGAAATGTTTTGCATGACACCGAAAGCGCTCGGCGACCGCTAATGACAGGAGCGTAGGCGTCTCCCAGCCCTATGCACGTCTTCTCTTTTATTTTTGTGCCGTTCTAACACTTGTTCTTATTACGTGGATTGGCTCGCTGTCTTCTATGCGTAAGGTTTGCGACACAGCGCTTGCGTAAGACGGTACGAGGCAGTCTTTTTCTCCCGCACCGATTTCTTGTGCTTAGGCGTCACTTCACGCCTATACGTCTACATTTGATAATCGCCATAACGGAGTTAGTTTGGTGAAAATCTGCGAAGCGTGAGAAAAATCATGGAGGGGATACTTGATCCACCTGTTTAATTGTAGCCTAAATGTCACTACACGGGAAACACGTACGCGTAGTTCATGAAGAAACTTCGCAGTGTTAAGGACATTTCTTTTTTCTGCTTTGTGGATCGAACTCGGCACCGTTGCATCGTCGGGACTGTCGCTTTACCGAGTGAGCTACGCTGAAAGCTAGCAGTTGGTAGCCTGAAGACGGTATAATGGCCAACTTGGTCCACTGGAAGCTGGAACCATGATTCACCAAATGATTTCTGCGGATGTCCGGATAATCACCTTTAGGGCTTTCATTTTCAATGGAACGCTACCTTTCGCTAATCGGCTAATCGGCTAATCACTTTCTCGTTATTAGCCGCGTCCGTACGCAACAATGGCGTATCGCTTCTCCCTTGATGCGATGCGCCAGAGTTTACATGCACCGCGTGATTCGACTTGCCGGTTTCAATCTACCCTCTCTTGGTGCATAAATACGATTCGTCTTCTTCGCGCATTACTCCCGCTTGTATGGATGGAGGCGATGTGCTAGAAATGTGATGCGATGCCCCACTGTTCGGAGCGCCCTGAGTTCTGAGCGCTGAGGCCGTCACCCCCTCTCCCTCCCGGAAAAAAGAAGCTGAAAAAAAAAAAGAAAGAAAGGAAAAAGAACTTCCATGAAAATATAGTTGTGAGCTTACGCGTGTTATCGGATAAAACAGAAGAGCGTTGCCTTGCTTTATATTTTTTCGTAGATTCCTGTATCCAGCGGATGTAATATTCTCTGCAGTGGAAGCACACACACTTGAAGTTGAGAACTTGCCCATTTCTTCACTGTTGGCTGCTTCTTGTACAATGGGAGTGGTCTAGTCGTGCGTATATATATATATATATATTGTAATGTTTTTAGAGGATCACAAGTCTCAACAACGACCTGATGCTCGCAGCTCCGAAAGGACTCAGCCCAAAGTGCTCACGAAGGTCGTTTTCTTTCGCTTTTTTTAATCTCTTCTTTTTAGCACTGAATTCCGGAAGGACTATTTCCGGGTTGCAATGCTCTGCTGTTATTGCGGCGACAAAAACGGATTTCTCGCGCGCGGCTATTGGCAGAGAGAAACTACCGCTGTGTCGCACACTTAATTTAGCAGTGACCACTAATAACGAAGGTTTCTGTTAATTGGACCATTGTAGTCGTGTGTAGCTTTTCAAATCGGTTGCCGTAGCTTGCGCTGTTCGTTACGTGCCCCCAAATGCATTCGGGCTAGAACTTAGCCGAAGGTATACGTTCCTAGTCGCGCCCTGGGCATCCACCTGCGTAGTAATTGCTCTACGACGTACGGTCGTGACCTGTGCGACAAAGTGTTTTAATCTAATCTGATCATCTTCGATTGCTAAGAAAATGGCAGAAATTAATGTTTTTCCTTCCCTAGCTTTCTCATGCAGCGTGCCAGAGAGAGAGAGAGAAACAGAAGAGCGGAAAGGCAGGGAGGTTAACCAGACGCACGTCCGGTTTGCTACCCTGCACTTGGAAAAGGAGGTATAGGGCTGAAAAGAGAGAAAAAGTAGATAAGAGCACAGTTTCGCGCACATTTGAAGCTTCGCACGAAGTCTACGCACTGTCGCGAAGACCTGTCGACTTGAGGTAGTGCAACAACGCCTTCGTGGCTTTCTGTCCCACATTTTTCATATATATGAATGCTTACAATGATTAATTCAGTGAATAAGCTAAAGAGGGAGCTAAGCGTCATTTTTTTTCCTTTGTTACCTCGGTAACGCTGTGAATCTTGATCAAGGTGTGGCTGCAGCTTCTTATTGTTTCATACTTTGAATTTCCTCTTTGCAGCTTTATGCATGTCGGCGTATGCTCAAACCTCACCTCAGGCGATCTGCGGTCCAACGTTGTAGATGTCCTTACTCCCCCCCTTCTTTTTCTTTTTAGTATTTTGTTATGAAGCCTAGCACCCTTCCAATTGCATAGGAAGATCACCTACACCAAGAATAAGCTTAAAAAAAGAAAGGGGCTAGTCCTTCAGTGGTCTACCGTAACTCGCCTTGTTATTTTCTTTTCGTCGTCCTCTCTTCGTCCAACAACCTTACCGGCCGTTTCCAGGCGCCGTTATACTTTCAGAAGCACATTTTTAGACCGCCCTCGGCGTAAACGGCGCCAGCCGTCCCCTCCAATACCCCGCCCTTGACGCTTGGTTCCCTGCGGGAATTTCTCGTATACGCGTGCCGCTATGCTGCTGCTGCTCCTAGTCGGAAACTCGGCCACCTTCGCAGGGCTGCCCTTAAGAACTACGCGTTCAAGCCAGAAACTCCCAACTTTCATAGACGCCCTCTCTCTCGCTTTCGCTTCACAACTCTCGCGAACCGTTTTTCGGGCTCAATATTTCAGCGACACGCCCTGGGCAGAACTTCCCTGCCGGCAAAAAAGAAGAGTGAAGATGGGTGAAGGGAGAGATAGAGAAAGAGAGGAGACGGGCAGTAAGTGCTTTCAAGACGTGACGCTATTGAAAGCCGCATCACTCTGCTGTGTGTGCGTGCGCGTTTTCTTTTTTTTTTTTTTTCTTTTCCGGCGCTCGCTTCGACTTCGGCACGTGTCTGGGACGTACCCGTCGAGACTCCCCCGGGGGGCTGACAGGATGGGTAGCCCAGTGGCCCTGCGTAGGGGCGCGCCGTCCAGAGACGGGGGCCACTTCATAGCCAACCCCCCCCCCCCCCCCCTTACCCTTAACCCACCGTTTCTCCGCACATTGCCGCTCAAATTGGCAAAATTGCGGGCCGTACCGGGAACGCCCGGGGTGATGGTGCTTCCTTCTCCCATCTTTCTCGTGGCCAAGTATTTCGCCGTCGTTCGGTGTGGTTATTATTTTCTTTCGTGGTCGAGAAGTTTCGATCGGGGGGCCGCTGTAAGTGGCCCTGCGCGAACGCCGTGGCAATATCCGTGTTACACATGAGACGTGTGTGTGTGCTCGTCTTGAGTCGCTGTGTGCTGCTCGCGTTGTTGGATTTGTTCGAACGCAGCGCTTTGGGGTGTAGTGCGATTCCAGCCGTTCGAGAGGCCGTGGTAGGCGACATTGACGTCACGAGAGGCAAACAGATTTTTCGAAGTATTTTGGTGATGTATTTGGGAAAGCGGTGTTTCGTTCGTGTTGGTTACTCCAAGGTATCGTGGAATAATTGAACGGTGTGACTTCGTCTTGAAGCAACAACGCTTCAATGTTAGACGCTTTTGTCTGGTGTGCTTGTGGTTATATCCGCGGATACGAGGGTTGCACTTGCGTAAGAGAAGTCCTCGGCGCTGTCCACTTTCCTCAAAATAACATCTGTAATAGTATTTGATGCCGCGTTTTTAGGCACACATTTTCTCTCACACGCGGATAAAAATGACCACGTGTGCATGTGCACATCTCGCAGGTGTTAAAAATGGAAGCTAGCACGGACTTCGGAAGAGACGGGCAGATAATATTTTAACATTCACGTAAAAGCTGTGTCGTCGGTAATTTTGTACCTGTCTACCGTGTTTAAAGGAGAGTGAGCTATAAACAAGGATATTGAATACTATGTAACATAAGCAGTACGTCTAGCTCTGTTTTTTGTGCATATTTTTTTTTTAATTCGGGGTAAGTTAGTGACTAGAAAATTGAGTTGAGTTAGCGCTTCCTCACAACGCCGACAATCTTGGTAAGGACCAGTCCGCAAAACCAGCTTCGCTGCGTTTGGTTTGTTTACAATAACGGACAAGAAAACGCAGAGACATGAAAGTAATATCTGTGGTTTCATTTAATTTTTTAGGCTCTCGTGAATTTTAAGAGAACGGCTGTATATTCAGCAGCATGCTCCCAAATATACAGGCGAGAACACTGCAGGGTTCTCGAGCATGATTTTGACGCGAACGTGAGATAGCACGGTGGTCGGAACTGGTCCCTGGTCGGCAAATACACCTGTTTAGGCTGGGGTGCCTATAATGGTTACTCCGCCCGCCGCATTGCCGTCTTGACATCTGTCACTGTAAAGAGCACATGGCCCAGTCGCTTTTGGCTCCTTCCGGCCAAAAGTCTGTCCGCTACTTTGGGTACAACGCGCGTCGCACTTCCGAATATGTATAACTTCCGTGCCACCGTGTCCACTTACTGTATTCTGTAGCGTGAGAGGTATGATTTCATGCGGGACCTTTCGTAAATGAAGGCGTACAGTCACCACTTTCTGGCGTAAGAGCCTCCCGACCAGTGTGGCCTCGTTTCGTCCTAATCTGCGGTGCTAAAGATAAATTCGGTGCTCATTGTCAACGATCTCTTCGTTGTTGGTATGCCTCGCTACGTGGTACTGCGAACTTGAATGTGCCTGACTTGCCTTGGCTCTTCTTATCTGTTCACTATCGTAATTGATCTGAATAATATGGGCAGCCCTTGCCTCAGTTAGTATATATTGTGCTGATAGTGGCAGGTCGCGGCCGCATTCTTGATGCGTTTCCTTTCTGCCGGTGGCATGTACGCGTGCAAAAGAATGACTGATTCGGGTTTGCGTGCCGATAAAGAAAGGAAGCTTATTGATAAGAAGGACAGGGAAAGTCAAACTTAGCTACATTCTTCGAGCCAGCTACTCTACGCTGCAGAAAGGTGAATACGGAAAGAGACACGAGTATGGTGCGGGACAATGCGGATAGATGAGAGAGGCGAAGAATGTGACGAGCAAGAGCAAGTGAGTTCGGGATTAGTTTTGACCTCCCGGAATCATTTGGCCTGCGACCGCCGTCTCCGGTAATCGAACCTGTGACCTCTTTCCTGCAGCAGCAGAGCACCATGGTCACTGAACCAACCGCTACGCGGGTCGCGTCCGGGAACGCGCGAACCCCCTGCCGACAAGGCACGTGCTCTCGAGGATTAAGGGATCCACTTTCTTTTGTCTTAATCCACGGTGCCGGAGATAAATGCGGAGTGCCGCGTGAGCGAATTTCGTCCCCGTTGTGTGAGGCAAGGGGGGACAGCGAAAGGAAGGGAACGCGAGGGGCGGCTTGACGTCGGGGTTGGAGATTAGCGCGCGCGGCAAAACGAAACGAGGCACTCCTGCGGCGCGGCGACGCCATTCGGCCATTAATGAAAGAAGGGCGACACTGGGGCAGACGTAAAGCTGAGTGTAACAAAGGAATGGCAAGGGCTGACACTTGCTGCTAGGACTCTCTCGGCGAGGGTCGTTCTTCGGGATGCATGTAGGGGGCACCCGTCTGCGGGATTAGCGTCGCCATTGCAAGGGTGAAATCGCACACACGCAACAAAATGGCGTGGTTGGGTCGAGGGATGTACGCAGGCTCTTTCCAAGGTGCACTCACAATTTAGGAGCTGCTTAGGAGGCTGTCGATGAGTCAACGTTATTATTGAAGAAGACGAGAGCCGAGAGAGGCGTGGTTTATGTGCGTGGCGGAAGGGCAGAGACTGAGTCAAAGGCACGTTCACTTGTCTCTCTCTTTGCTTGTTTTATAAATCAGTCATGGATTGCCACGCAGCGGTGATGGACGTCGTTTGAATCAAATCCGAGCATCCCTGCAAAGCCGCGAGTTTGTAACACAGTCAAGCTTATCCATTTGTAATGTCTAATGCCGAGCTAGCACTAGCATATCGGTCTGTACTTTCTTCAAAGAGGTATGATACGTAGTCTCATTTTCCGCAATGGCGAAATCACGAAATATTGAACTTTTGTCGTGCTTAATACTCGTAGTAAGCTTTAGTGATCCTCTAGGCTCAACCTTTCCAACCGCTCCCGAAGTTTGATGTACTGCTTTCACGTTGGACTGGGGCAGGCAGCGGTCCGTCGCAGTTAAATGAGGCTGTTTCATACATTTTACTACACTTGCAGAACGAACCACTCGAGCCAGATTTAGACGTGCGTAAAACTATCAGTGGCTTCTTTTGAATCCTATGTTCACGAGAAAACTGTACGCAGGCTTTCAATAGCAGCTTCCCCATGGGGACGAAATACGAAAACACCCGTGTATTTAGATTTAGGTGCACGTTAAAGAACCTCAGGTGGTCCAAATTTCCGTAGTCCCCCACTACGGCGTGCCTCATAATCAGCTCGTGGTTTTGCACGTAAAACCCCATAATTTTTTTAGCTTCCCCTAAGAGTTAGTATTAATGCAGAGAAGCCGGACTTCAGTATACGAAAGCTAAGACGACCTTTGGGGAGTGGTAACGCTAACTGTGTTGCCATCGATAGGAACAATAATGCCTTTTGGACAAAGAAAAAAAAAAGAAGAAAAGCAGGAAAGTTACTGAGTGGGTGCGGTACGTCACAGGCGTTACCGCAGCATATAATGCAAAAAGTAGTAGACGTCGTTGGCTTAGACCTGTTTGTGAGTTCGAGCACGAAACTGCTTAATGTAAAACGACAATTAAAAAAAATATGTTTACCCTGTTGATTGATCTATCGATTGATTGATAACTGTAGAGGCGTGCACATGGTGATTTTTGAAACCGAATCGAATACGAATCGAATAGTGCCTAGTGCCAAAAGCGAATCGAGTATCGAATAATTTTCGAATAGCTTTCGAATACTGAACAGGCCGTTATCACAAAGTTCACATCCTAGTAGTCTTAAAGTTAGTAAGTTGATGTCATTACATAGTACATTATGAAGCGTTGTTTATTAAAATCACAAATGGAGCATTAGGAGCAAACGTGTAGTTTCTTCGGATGCACAGGACTCTTCAGAGAGCGCGAATAATCGCTGTATAGCGTTCATTTAAGGCTACTTAGGGTCACTGAAGGCTATTTAAGTCAGGTAACCTGCTGCTCCACCACGCAAGTTGTTTTTATATCTATACTATGCCTGCGAGGGTGAAAAGTTGCCGTGCTTTTGTTGCAATTTTATGTTTACTTGGGTGCAGTTGACGTTTCGAAATGTTCGAAAGTATTAGAAAAATATTCGCATTTACGAGTATACTGACTATTCAATTCGAATAACGAATAGAGTAAGACACTATTCCATTCGTTATTCGAAAGGTGCGAACATTCGCCCCCCCCCCCCTCCACCCCCCTCCCTCCAGCAATAAGTGAGGGAGTGAGCGAGCAGGCAGTCGATCGATTTATCGAATCTGTCATTTGGTTGGTCGATCGATTTTTACTACTGACGAATATCGATCAATGTCGCGTTTGGAGCGGCCAGCACATTTGACTATAGGATTGCGATATACATGTGGGCTTTGCGCTAACTTCAATGTCTTCTGTCTCGTGTTGATTCTTTGTCTCATCTCCCGTCCATGCGCCGTTGACCACCGTGAAAATCCTCGCGGGCTTTTTTTTTTTTCTCTCTACATTGGCGCTCTGCGTTCTCTGATCTCTGAATTCTCTGCGTGCTCTGGCCGTGCTAAATCGAGAGTCGTTGGGCGTGCGTCTGTCTCCTCTGTCGCGTCGTGCTTCGGCGGTCCACGCTCCATTGCAGGCGTTTGTCGAGGCGCCGCCTCGTGTAGTGCCCACAAGGACACGCCTTCTTGTTTCCCCCTGCAACCAGCCTGCAGTCACGTAATGCGCCCTCTACATATTTGAACGAGCCGTTTTTCTTTCGCGCCGCCTTTCGTGCGCACTTCGTCATTCCGCTTATTCGTTCATCCTCCTCCTCCTCCTCCCTTTCCTCCTCTGTATATCGCAGCACTGGTCCAGTCCCTCTTATTTCGTTTTATCGTATATACGCGCGAGCTCCGCGTGTTGTTTGCGTTTAATCTCATATACTGTTTTATAGAGTTTATTTCTTTACTTTTGCTGTCTAGCGAGACAAGAGAAACAACATTTCACCAAACCTATTAGGTACACGGTCCCCCCCAGTTTTTGCTCTTACCACCTTTTCGGTACACGGTCCCCCCCCCCAGTTTTTGCTCTTACCACCTTTTCTGGGATCGAGCATTTTTTTTTTTTTTTTTTTTTTTACTCTTCTTGACTGTTTTTGTTCTTTTCGGTGGAAGCCGCACTTACACAAGCCGCCCGGGTGTCTCGTTGCACGCCCTTTTTGTTAGCGCCTTTCCTGTCTCCTTCCTTATCGGTTGTTGTAACACATACTCTACTTTAGACAACACGGTTCGGCAGGACTCGGTGTCTTAATTAATGCGTTATGTCGTTCGTCTTCTAAACACACGATATCGTTCCGCGGCGCAAGAACACAGCTTCAGTTTTCGTCGTTCGCAGACGTGGCCTTCTTAACAACAGCTACGAGTATTGGATGCACAAGCACGGTATAAGCGGGTAGCAAAGAGCATTGTTGGTGCAATACAGAGAATCTACCTTGCTTTCTCATATATGAACGTTGACTGGTTATGTCTGCTTTTAGTTTTTGTTCTTTCTCGTTTTAGCTCTGTTAGCAACAGACATTTCGATTGTGATCACGTGTTCGAGTATGCCTAGATACATATATGCTCTTTTTAATAAACCCGTTTCAGTTACATGCAAGTCAGCGCTTGTGTTCGTTGATTACTTCTTTCTGTCCTCCGTCCGCTGTTGCGCTGTTCTTATAATGACAAATGAGACAAAAGGGTTAGAATATCATCATCATCATCATCATCATCATCATCATTTTATGTCCACTGCAGGACAAAGGCCTCTCCAAGCGATCTCCAATTACTCCTGTCTTGCGCTCGCTCATTCCAACTTTCGCCTGCAAATTTCTTAATTTCATCACTCCACCAAATTTTCTGCCGACCTCGTATGCGCTTTCTTTACCTTGGCACCCATTCTGTAACTCTAATGGTTCACCGGTTATCTACCCTGCGCATTACATAGCCTGCCCAGCTCCATTTATTTCTCTTAATGTCAACTAGAATACCGACTATGCCCGTTTGCTGTCTGATCCACGTCGCTCTCTTGCTGTCTTTTAACGTTACGCCTAACATTTTTCATGCCATCGGTCTTTCTGCGGTCCTTAACTTGTTCTCGAGCTTTTTTGTTTACCTCCAAGTTTCTGCCCCATATGTTAGCACCGGTAGAATGCAATGATAACATACCAGGTGGCAAAAGCATACCAGGTGGCAAAAGCATACCAGGTGGCAAAAGCATACCAGGTGGCAAAAGCATACCCGGTGGCAAAAGCATACCAGGTGGCAAAAGCATACCAGGTGGCAAAAGCATACCAGGTGGCAAAAGCATACCAGGTGGCAAAAGCATACCAGGTGGCAAAAGCATACCAGGTGGCAAAAGCATACCAAGTGGCAAAAGCATACCAGGTGGCAAAAGCGCACGTACGTGGTCAGAAGTGATCGTTTTTCACTAGGAGGTATCTTTCATTACTCGGGAAGTGGTTTTTGCTTTTATTTGGTTATAGCAACAGGAAAAAAAAAAGAGAAACACACTGGGTAGTTCTTTTACAATTCGCGGAACGGCGACTCGACCAACTCTCACGACTAGGCGCTTCAACATTCGTTTTATGCTGGAAATAAACGGCCGGAAGGAGCCATTGAAAACACACCCACACACACATACACTATATTGCCGGACTTTCTGTGAATTCAACGTCGTTTTCTCGCTGTCCGTTTCCAACTAGCGCCAACGCAAGCCTCAACTGGTTGATTAATGTAGAAAGTCAAATGAGGGACCTGTTTTTACGAACGAATTCAAGTGCCCCAACGTCACTCGCATACTCTGCCATGCAAATGTAGGCCGCACACTCTCGAGACGCGATTTGCATATTGGCGACCGCACTTTGGACTTCCGCTCCAATGACTCTCCCGGTGGCCTGTCTGACTTCGGGCGTGAAGCCGGTCGATTTCGGCCGAAGGCGTCAGCTGGGACGCGATCGGCCTTGGAGTGCCAGTTGGCTGACCTATTGGCTCGCGCTTGTGGTGTCCAGTACAGAGAAGGGCGCCTCATGCGGGACTGAAATACCACTAGTGGTACGCGTCTTGGGGTGTCATTGCGAGTTGGTAAAGTTTACGGATCTAGTTTGGCCTGTTGTATTGGACAGCTATAGATGCCTCGAGGAACCTGGAATTGTTGCTTGCGTATGCAGGTTTTTCGAAGGTTTTTAATTAACGGCCGCCAGCATTGGACGTCGGATTGTGGGAAGCAGGTGTGCTAATAGTTAAAATATAAGTACGGGAATAAGGCGTGTACGTGTGACAACGCCGGTCACCGCGGTCGATGCTGTCATGTGCTAATTTAGTTCACGCGTTATTAAGGGAGGATTATGCATGAATCAACTTCACTTCTTAGGTGAGTTTAAGATGGAGGGGTAATGCGTAGAACTGATAACGGATTCTATATTAGAGTGACGTGACGGGGGCCAAAAAAAAGCAAAAAAAAAAAGCAGTAGAGCGCGGCAGATTAGATAGAGCAATATGTGATTAGGAAAATTTCAGGAATACAGCGCGTTCGGCTGGCGCATGACTGAGTAAGCTAGTGACCTCCATGAAAAGCATTCGTCTTGCAGAAGGCTTAAATTGACTGTTGATAATAAATCAGAGGAGCTGCGAACGGTACTGCTTTAGCACGAATGCTTTCCTTCCGCCATTTAATGCGTCATTCGCCACATTCCTTAGAATGCTTGTAATAGGCATTTTGTAATAGGCATTGAAAGGGTGTGATCCTGGAGCAGAAGTCTCCTCTCTCTCTCACTGCGTTTCGAATTTCTTCGTACTGTAACCAGCCGGTACATTGTTTGTTGTTATGGTGTTATTTGGTAACAGCTTTGCGTTGCAAGACCAACAAAACCAATGAAAATAGTATTTTTACTGTGCCGTAACATAGTTGATGACGGCGGAAGTAGGCATTTTAACTTCTTACAGCGCACCAATACAAGGGATGGTTAAAAAGAAAGAAAGATATAGAAAGAAAGAAAAGAAAGAAAGAAAGAAAGAAAGAAAGAAAAAGAAAGAAAGAAAGAAAGAAAGAAAGAAAGAAAGAAAGAAAGAAAGAAAGAAAGAAAGAAAGAAAGAAAGAAAGAAAGAAAGAAAGAAAGAAAGAAAGAAAGAAAGAAAGAAAGAAAGAAAGAGACTCCTGTGCAACGTTGCAGAAGCATAACCAGATTTCCAAAGCTGTTCCATCTGAGCAGCTTGATTGAGAATACCAGTTGCCTGTAAATAAACTACACACTTTAAAACGTTCTGCGCATATGACTCATCCGTTTGAAACGTTGCCTGCGTATAACGCTTTCAAGCAGTTGTCAACGAAATGTTTAGCAACACACTTTTAACTTCCCATGCACGTCAGCCATAATGTTGCCCCCATCTCTTCCCTCCATATTTTTACCAAATTTGATTTCGCTAGCTGTTGACAGTTCTTCCAGTACGTCTAGCTAAATTCGGCGTCCTGTTTCCTGGAAATATCAGTGAAATACTTCAAGACATTGGGCAAACACCCTATACGCCGTTCGCAAAGTACGCGTAAATCACTGGAATTTTTGTATGAGTAATCTTCTGCGAAGACTGTAATTGACCTACACAGTATAAACGTTAGGTCCATCGCCCATGACGTACTTCCTGTTTAACGAATAAACTGCAGCGTGCATCGTATACTTCACCAAGGAGACCGGGAAACTGAACTATGCGCCTCGCATAAC
This sequence comes from Dermacentor silvarum, assembly GCF_013339745.2. Taxonomy (NCBI): domain Eukaryota; kingdom Metazoa; phylum Arthropoda; class Arachnida; order Ixodida; family Ixodidae; genus Dermacentor; species Dermacentor silvarum. The sequence continues at coordinate 223,450,536 of NC_051155.1, forward strand.
GCATGAACATATATAGGGGAAAACGAGTATCCATTATCTTTTTTTTTTCAAAGCCACATAATTAACCTGCACACTTCAAACTTTCAGTTCACGTCACCCGCAACGTGGCACCCTTGTCCGCAAATGTGAAATTTATACCGCCTTTGGTTACGACATTGCAGTGGAGAAACTTTGTAAACATTTCGTATATAACGTCTCTAAACAGGCAGAATACGAAGGTTTAGCAATTTTCATTTAGCCCCCAATGAACGTAGACACTTCAAATGTTACCGGCACATCACACCTAGCACGTCACCGGCTTCCTTTAAATATAAACTCAGGTGAATGACGTTTTTCTCAGTACTCCGTGAAAACACGGTTATAACATTTCCGGACGCTTCCAGTCGCACTAACAGCTTCGCTTTAATGTATGTGCAGTTGTCTTAAGTGATCTTAGGCTAATCACCTTGACTATTGCCGTTGAATGAGTTCTTTTTCCTTGTTTTTTTTTTTTTTCCGACACGGCAGTAGCCTGCCGGGAAAAAAGGAGAAAGATGCAATCGATGTCTCGTGTTTGGCTTCTCACATTTCAGTTGTTGCCTGCTTTAAAACATTAACTGTTGTTCCAGAAACACAGCACCTATGAAATGAAAGGTTAACAAGGAAATTTAATTGTCTTTCCGTCGCTCCGCGAAACCTGGAACTGAGACATGCGTTCGCCACGCTTTGGCACATGCGGCCAGTTTCTGTGTGCCATCTCAATTCCGAGTGATAACCTGCGTGTCGGTTTATTACGGTCACAAAACTTAGCACCAAGGACGGTAGAGAGACGCTGCGTGCTACGCGTTCCTCTCGTTCCGGACAGGGAAGGCGCACGTACTTCCAGCCCGGTTTATTACGGCGCGACGTGATTACCGGCCACATTGCGACAGGCGAGTGAATCTGCGTGTTCTTGCTCGTTTCTTTATACCTTCGTGTCTTCTAGAGAGGACCCAGTGTTTGTGCAGCGCTCGCGTGACAGTAATAAACCGGATAAATCGTGCCATATTCTAGGTCTGTGTCGTGCCTCGTCTGGCCGCTCGTGTGCCTGGTTCTCGTACACCCTGCGACTGCAGCGATCTTCGATCTGATTGCACTTTATTTGTCAGGAAAACGTAGATTGTGCCGCGGCGATCAATACGAAAGTGTTCTAATTTTCCTTGTTTTTGCGGTGATGTGTGTGCTGTGCCGCGTACGTTGCTTTTTCTTTTTCTTTTTTTTTGCTTCTTTGCCTTTCTGCCTGCGAGTTTTCTAAATATCACACTATTTGTATATCGCTGTCTTAAGTACTCTTTTCTTTCCTTTTTTTCGTATTCGGTCAGAGAGCCATTCTTTGAACGATATAGAACATTTCTTGAATCAATCAAGTTGCTACGGTTATTCGCCAGCCGGGATTGCTTCTCCGGTGTCATAGCTATAGCGCTTTTAGGAGTATGTTGAGTACTAAGAAACTGGCAAACTAACTAATAAATCAGGAAAGTACCGAGAGAAGGATTCTTCATCTACAGAGCCGTTCAGCGAGCACTTCTGCCGTAATCGTAGATGGGCTACCGACCACGCGTTTCCTTTCATAACGGACCAGCCTGTTCGCCTCGGTGAAGTCCCATGCTGAGCCGACCGAAACTAATCTGTCTTCGAAAATCCTTGCGTGTCAGTGGCAGCTCCAGAACGTGCTCCGCGTAAGGCGTGCGGGACTTCATTATTTGCGGACGCGGAGTATCAGCGCCGAGGCTCTTCTCGCTTGCCGAAGCTTCTTTGTCACGCATAGAACGGACGCTGGGCTGTGCACGCGTGGACTTAGAAGGCGTCGACGCGACAGCGTGTGCTCGATAAATCTTGCCTGGCTTCCGTCACAGCAAGCGCTGGTTCATTGTCTGTACCTCCACGGTCGCGTTAACTGTGAGCGGGTCTTGATCGAAGCCAGGCGAGAGTTCGCTCGTGGCAGAGCTCGTACCCCCCGGTCTTCATCACATAATCACGCGCCCTCAGCCAGCGTCTCAGCGCGTAATCGAAGGCGTAGAGTGTCATACAAAATTTACTAGAATGAATTTTGGCGCTGTTGTCTACGCGAGCGGCAAGCGGGGTGCGTTCAGCCAGTACGGGGAATGATGGTTGTTACATGCATTTGCCTAAAGTTCGCACTTATGGCTTCGAACGACTTTGGGACTTTGCACGTAGATAATGTTCAACCAAATATGAAATTCAACGATTTCCAATGATTATGCATGCGTGCAGAAACTAATTTTTATAGCCCTTTACAGTTACTGAAGTTCTCAATAAACGTTAAAACGTAGAAAAAGGCAAAATCAATATTTCTCTGGAAGTTTATAAAGATAAAGTGTAATAGATATCGTCACGATAAAGTCCGAAGCCACCAGCACAAATATTAGACAAATCCATGTATTGCCCATCATTCTAATGCCAGTTAAACGATCGCAGCTCCGGAGTTTCCTGTAGTGAAATTTGTTGGAAACTCTTGGCTTAAGTGCACTGGATTGAAGAGGTTTTTCTCGAGGAACTCAAAGACGAAAGAATCGCCAAGAAGCGTCTGTGAGCGCAGCCTCTACTTAAGGAGAGGAAGGAGTGACGCTTCCTTAAGTTCTGTTGAGAGACAGATTAACTTTATTTCAACGACCCTTAGACCGAGTCAACGGTCGTTGCTCGCATCCGCTGTAGCCCCAGCGAGCGGTGGTGTCAAGGTTGGCCCCCTTTGTTTCGTTCTTGGTGGGTGCCTGCGAGAAGTGGGGCCTCAAGGTTTAGTTACGCGAAGCTGTGGAGAAGTTTCAAGTAGTGGAGAAGGCGAGCGTCGTTCGAGTCACTGAAAAAGGAGGGAGTTGCAGTTTGCAATTCGAGCACCTATTTAGGCTGTCGTTCTTTCAACAGAAAGAGTGTACGACACACAGCTTTTTTCACTGCCGAATGCGTTTGGAGATACAAGTCTTGCTAGTATGAAGGGGGAAGGGGTGTCAATACTGGCTCACCGTTTCACAGTTTTTGACCGTGTTCCCGGATAGCGCTGGTTCTATTGAGGTGTTATCTTGCGCAAATAAAAACGGTCCGTAAAAAAAAAAAAGAAGCATTACGTACTGAAGTTTCGCGACTGAAGCATGGCAGCCGCTGTCGGACGTTCTTTGGTTACTCTGGTTACTCTCCTCACCCGTTCAGTCTCCGAACGCTAGGAGCGTTCTTCTGTTCGCGGCCTTTTGCTTTTGCAAAGTTGGGCTAAAAGCTGTTCCGTAGCAGCAATACCAAACAGAAGCCTTTATTTACGTCAGATTGAACCGAACCCTACACCGTACAACATGCCTGAAGAAGAAGAAAAAGGAAGGAACCATTTGATTTGGTTCGTCGTGATCAGGAACTTTACGGTGTCGCATGTGAATGCGTTTTAGCATCGTTTTCGAACCGGCTCCTGTGACTCGGCTACTGCAGTGTACTAGAGAAAACAGGTTCGAATCGTGAGTCGGGTTCAAAATGTTTTCCCTTAGAAACTATGCTTGTTCGGAAACTTTCTCGCTTTTATTATTTTTTATTTCGTTTTTACGAGAGAGTCACAATAAAGTGGGAGAAAACAGGACCTGTCTAATATATCAGCTTCCTCCCAACCTTCGTTTTCTTCTTCTTTCGTTGCGTACTTTAGCGCATACTTGCGTGTGCAGCAGCGGAACGTGCGTATGCAGTCGACGTCGCTTCCAAAGCAGTCTTCTTTCGTTCTGTCTCTCTCTGTCTATCGCTGTGTGCGCGTGCGTCATCCCATGGTTTCCTTTTCCTGCGCGGGATCGGGCGCGCACAAAATTGGAGGGCAAACACGCGCACGCTCTCTGTCGGATCTCGTAATAATGAAAAGCGTATGAAGTGGGAAGTCTCCCCGTGAGACTGCAGTGGTGTGCGCTGGCCCCCTCCATTCGCAAGGTGCTCCCGATCTTCCCTGAGGGTCCAGGGCGATCCTCGTAGAAGGTAGAGGGTTGTGCGCAAGAGGGAAAGAAGGTGAGGGCTTTCGCAAAAGGGCAGTATGGGATAAGGGGCTGAGGGGCAAGGGGAGGGGTACTGCGTAGCACATATTGAGCCGCCTTTCTTCTTGTCGCTTTCTTTTCCTTTTCTTTCTTTATTTTTCTTTTTTGTTTTGTTTTGTATCCGTAAAGCACAGAAGCCGCCTTATGGGATGAGAGGCAGAGGGCGCACTTTGACTCTGGCCGCCTTCTCTTACATCCTCTGGAAAGCCGCATCCGCGCTGTCCCGGTAAAATTGAGATATTGCCCGGTGTATTAGAGATCTCCAAACATCCGGGTAGCTATACATTTGTGCTAGTTTCTTTTCCTTCTTTTCTTTTGGCGCTGAGGGTGGCAGTGAGGGGGGGGGGGGGGGGGGGTGTTGCTTTGAAATTCTAAAGATGCTTCACTGAATAAACGAAATAACATAGGTTTGTTGTCGCTTGAGGACAGCTGAAAGAAAAAGTAAAGTAAAAACGAGGGATGGGGAATCTCACTCTCGCGATCCATAACTTGTAATCCGACACCGATCTTTCACTGCATTTGCTCACGGAGGTCGCGCTTCGTATACTGCCAAGTTTGCGCATCAGCGCTAATGAGTGTAGGTTTAAAAGCGCGAGAAATCCTTAAAGAAAGGCAGAACGCCGACGAAGCTCCGTTTCGTGCAATGAACCAGCGTAATATTTGCGTATATACCTTTGACACGACGTGGAGAAAATTGTACAGGGGACGGACGAACCGGACACAGACCACACAGAAAAAAAAAGAAGGAAAAAAAAGTAATAATAAAATAGCGCGACGTCTGTCTTTTCTGTCCGTGCGTAATCTCTTTTCGTTGTTTTCATCCGGCCGTATCGACACCAACACCCCTTCGGTTTATTCCCCCCCCCCCCCCCCTCCGGATATATAGACCGAATTCTCCGATGTGCGTGAACATTTGCTTGGTTTTCCGTCGACTCACCAAGCCCAGCGAGCCGCTCGTGCCAGTGGAGTCCTGGACTAGGGGCCCCAACCACGGGACCTCAAATTTCATTTTATCCATTAAAGTTTCTCTCTAACCAACAAGGACGGGTAAACCGAATTCTCCGTTGTGCGTGAACATTTACTTGGTTTTCTGTTGACTCACCGACAAGGACGTGTGGCCAGTCCATCGTGTGCGTCTTGCGGTTGCTGCGAGACACTTCAGCACCTGATATTGGAGTGTCCCGCTTTCACTGCGCAGCGCACGTCGCTAGTGAGGGACTATCATCTCCGTGGTCTGCGGTGTATGACACTCGACGAATGTTTGTACCCCATTGGTTGTGCGTCTCAACGCGACCTGGCTCATCGCGCTCTCCTTACTTTTCTAGAAGTAACTAACTTAGGTTCACGTTTGTAGTTTATTTCCGTTTTCAAATGACAAGACCTCGGACACAATTTTTTTTTCTATTTTAACATTCTTTACTAGCGCGACATATTGTTCGTGAGCTGTAGTGTGTCTGTTCTGCTTTATTCCTTGAGATTTGTCATCTCGCTCTTTCTTTCCTCTTTCCTCCCCTTCTTCCTATCTTCCATTTCTATGTTTGTGTCTCCTCCTTTCTTAAGAGTAGGCAGGCGTTGGGGCCCTTTCGGTGACAGTTACCATCCTGCCCTCGCTATCCTTTTCCTGTGAAGTGTATATATGTCGTCAAATCTAACAATAATAATAACAGTAATGCAAGAGGAATCCGCTTTTAACACGTGTCGCTAATTCGGTCGGGAGAAAGATCCAGAAAGAACTTATATAACCATGCACTTGTCTTGCGCGTTCGCTGCGGTGACACAAGTTTCATGAAGCCACGGTACCGAAGAGAACCTCGATGCGGATACTCGGCCGCATACTGATGTATACATCATGCCCTTATACTAGAGGGAAAACTGCAGGCGCTGCTGCGCTTGGTATCCATGGGAATGCCGGTATATTGTGGGATTGGCATCGTTCTTGGAGAGCCAGAACGGGACGGCCTGGGCACCGTTTCGTTTGGATTTATTTCCTGCTAAAACAGGGGCTTTAGGGAGGTCTTACTATTGGGGGAAACGTAAAAAGAGCTGGCCGCTAAAGTTGGAGGGCAGACGACAAGATTACGCCGTGGAACACTTGTCGTCTGTTCTTGCTTTTTTCGCTTGATGCATTGTAGATGAGTAAACTTTATTGAGAAATGGGGGACTCGAAAGTTGACGCCGTCATGATGCCTGACGGTACCGAAGAGAACTCGGTTTTCGAAACAGCGGATACTCGGCCGCATATTGAGTGTATACATTGAATACGTTCACGGTCGCGTCCAACGCGGAACTTTGCACTGTAGAGTCGTGCCTGTCTTATACATACATTCGAGTGACGTCATGACCGGGTTTCTTAATTCGCCTGTGCATCTTTTTCACTCTTAAAACCGCGGATGCGACCTTATGCGACTGTGGTCTGAACATAGTCGCGAACGAGAGAGCGCGGTTCCTAGCCCAACCTGCTCGTATACTGGTGAAGCAGACAGCAGATGACAACCGCGTTATGTGGCGCGGTCGTCTCCTTCTGTTTATTTTGGCCTCGTTGCGTTTGTGATGTGGCGTCTACGTGGTATGGCTCAGGGTAACCGTTCAGGGCTACATTAGTCTGTCCCTAGACGGGGGAAAAGATGGGGGGTATCAAAGAGTACAGATAACAGGATGGCAGGGCCCCGCCCTCTGGATGCGCCAGTGATATGGCTTCTATATGTAATATGTCTTATACGTATGAATAGCCCGTTCTCAGCAATACTGGCGCAGGCTGAAGAAGCTTCACTTTGGTGTTTTATTTTCGTTCAACGATATTAGCCTTACAAACCGCGGGGAACCACGTCTTGTCGGCGGGCAGCCATTCCTCGGCGACTCACTCAAGTGAGGCAGCCCGCGGCAGGGGTTCCGCGATGAGTCGGTGCGTTCTGCACGAGACGGGTTCCCATTGTCCTTTCGCACTCCGCACCGCCAACGCATGCCCGCAGGAACCCGTCCTCTTTGTCTCCAGTGAGCGCCTGCGTGTAGTATTGTCCTTTCCTCGGCACATTTGTCTGGCTTTCATTGTGCGAACATTCACTGCGGAGGGTGTGCGTTCTTTCCAACTGCACCGTGCCTCGTTCCGAGAGTCTGTATTAGAGCGCGGTCATTGGCGGTCTATATATATATATACATAGCTTTTTTTGTCAAGACTTTAGATGGGCGGCAATTTTGTTCGATCATGCCGACGCGTGAGGCAGGCAGCGTCCTGACCCCGTGTTTGTACCCGCGAGCTCTTGATGATTGCGACTTTTCCAGATCTTGAGGTTAGGATGATGGGCGTCACCATGGGAACGCCTCGAAAGTTCGCGCCCGCTCAGCTGTCAATGGTTCCGACTTCTTTATCATTATTTTTTGCCTCATACTTAATTGTTTATAGGTGTTATCGCAAACGTCTTTGTTTGATGTACTCGCTTTGTATAATTTGCGTTTGGATTCGCAAGCCTGAAGTTCTTGTTGGGGCCGAGCGCGCAGAGCAGTTCGTCAGGCTCAAGACGAAGTAGCTTGTGTGCATTCCACAGGCTGACCGTTGTAGCAACTATTAACATTCGCTTATCAAACCACTGAATACTCTCGTCGTGAGGCAGCTCGGACAGCGGCTCTCAGGCGAAGCAATTGGAGACAGCTTGACCTTCTAGGCTGACACCTCCTGTGTATAGCAACACCACCGCCTGCACCACAACCTCCACAAAAGAACCGAGAAGCTGCCGTCTATTTCGATGTGACATGCGGGAAGCGCCACCACTGCTGCTGCTGCTGCTGTTTTTTATGATGCGCTCTCGGAACTAAAGAAAAATGCAATAAAGGGTAAAACAAAGCGAAAGTGGTTTCACGACAGCTATGCATGCGAATTTCTTCCTACTCCGCCGCTCAGGAGACATCTGTTAGATCTGCCCACAATTGCTTCATGGGGTGACGCGAATCTGGTACTTCTGTTCAACTTGAACCATGTATATACTATATATAGTGTGTTGGTTCGACCGCCGTGAAGCCAATTCGCCGTTAACCAGCGATACTGACTGACCTTTTGCGCTGGTATTAGCAATTTTCTTCGTCGTCCATGGATAAAAGGGAGATCTTATGAAACTACATACAAACTATGAGCAAAACGAGAACAAGATGAAATCGGGAGCCAACGTTTCGACAAGAACGTTTCGACAAGTGGACTTGTCGAAACGTTGGCTCCCGCTTTTATCTTGTTCTCGTTTTGCTCATCGTCTTGAATTTTCGTCTCCCGCCTTCCCCGTGTTTTCCCTAGATACAAACTAGTAGTATAAGATTTAGCAGCAGGAAAACAGTTTATGTTACGAAGAACAACAACACCGTGAGGTGGTGCCCTGTTGCTGTCCTGGAGGTGAAGAGCGGATTTGCGACTTTCGCGCGCAGATGTATCACAGTATCCCAAAGAAATACTAACTGCTGACTCGTGTTTATATCAGTATATTGTTGCGTGTTTACTTTATTTGTTTGTTTGTTTGTTTGTTTGTTTGTTTGTTTGTTTGTTTGTTTGTTTGTTTGTTTGTTTGTTTGTTTGTTTGTTTGTTTGTTTGTTTGTTTGTTTGTTTGTTTTCTGGTTCAGGAGAAACTGAATGTCAGCTCACGTGTGGCCGTCATAAAATCTCACGACACCTTTATACTTTTCCGTCGAGCCAGGACTGTTTGCCGAACAGCGGCTGACCCACAGCTGCGCGCGACTGCTCTATATACCGATGACTGCTCACGGGGTCTTTTCGTTTGTATTACCTCGCGTTGACAGGAAAGAGGCGTTTGCACAACGGCTTCACTCGCCGTTTTGTCGCACTTTCCGTCTACGCGCACCCGTCGCAGCGAAAAAGCTGGTGGTGTGGTCACATCCATGTGTGTCCCCACTCAACCAGCTGCCCGAACGACGCCGCGACAAGTGGACCCCAAGCGTTCCGTCTACAGAACGAAAGACGCGCGCGCTATGTAGAGAGAGAGAGAGCGAGAACCCGAGGTTAGCGCTCTAGAGTGCTTACGCGCGTCATCGTCTTGTGCCCCTCTTTAAGCGTCGTTAGCAGCGAAGGGCCCGCTCGCTGTAGCTGCCCGACTCCGAAGCAGCTCGTTGCTAGCGCCTATACCGCACGCTTACTTCTTACCCGGCATCTGCAGCGGCGTTTGGCCGAGCCATCGTTGCCCGGGCATTGCCTCCAACCCCCCTCATCCCACTTGCTATCCCCCTCCCCACGCAGCCCCGGTTCCGTTTGTTTCCTAGCTGCCCCACTCCACTCCCCCTTCGCCTCTCCGGGTATGACTCACCCTCATCGACGTTCCTTCGGCCCGCAGCCGTGGCCTGGGCGCGCCTCTCTGTAGTACAGCCTGCTTTTCAAACGTGCGCGCGCGCGCGCGCGCCTTGGCTGTTGCGGCCCCTGTTGGGAGAGAAGGAGGGACTAGAGGAGGTGTATGAGGAGAGAAGGGAAAGGCAAGGGGGCTGACGCCCGGTGCCGCTTCTCTGAACTTAAATAGCGCGTTCTCCCCCGCTCCCGTTTTTTCCGGCTTCCCCGCGCGCGCACTCGAAATCATCTCAAACGCAGCCGCTGCATCGCCAACCTCCTCCTACATCCCTCCATCCCTTCGCATTTCTTGCCTTTTTTCCTTCTTGCCAGAGATGCACGTAGCCGGGAACAGACCCTTTCTCTTGGAGGTGGCTGGGAGCTCTTGGCTCCCTGTGTGTTGCGGGCGAACAAGCTTGTCGGGTTTCGCTTGTTCCTGCGGCGTCTCGCTATACTTCAGTCCTATTTTTTCCCCCATCTCAACTTTCGGGTGTTGCTGTTTGTGGCTCATACTTCCTTTTAGCTTTCGAGAACGCAACCGCCCCTCTGAAGTTAGTTTGGGTCTTTAGGGAGAAAAAGAAGTCCCTGTGTGGTATGAATCGCTTAGCGGGCTATTAATATTAATGGGCATATTGCAATGCAGTGGCCTTTTGGACCACCACCTGAATGTCGAGCACTGACTACGTTGGTAGTTTAGCTCGGGGTTTAGCTATTTGTATTTATGCGTTGATCATGAGAACGAAATTTACAGAAGAATAAAATTGGGTTGGAGTGCATACGGTAGGCATTACCAAATCCTGACTGGGATGGGAGCTTAGCACTGTCGTTTAAAAGAAAATGTACAATCATTGCATTCTACCGGTGCTAACATATGGGGCAGAAACTTGCGGGTTAACAAAGAATCTCGAGAACAAGTTAAGGTCCGCACAAAGGGCGATGGAACGAAAAGTGTTAGGCCTAACGTTAAGAGACGGGAAGAGAGCGGTGTGGATCAGAGAGCAAACGGGGATAGCTGATATTCTAGTTGACATAAAGAGAAAAAAATGGGGCTGGGCAGGCCATGTAATACGTAGGATGGATAACCGGTGGACTATTAGAGTTACAGAATGGATACCACGAGAAGGGAAGTGCAGTAGAGGACGGCGGAAAACTAGGTGGGGTGATAAAGTTAGAAAATTTGCAGGCGCAAGTTGGAATCAGCTAGCGCAAGATAGGGGGGTAATTGGAGATCGCATGGATCGGCCTTCGTCCTGCAGTGGACATAAATATAGGCTGATGATGACGATGATGATTTATGCGTTGTACTTCGATGGTGAAGTGTGTTGGCGGACTGTTGAATGCAGTTACGTCTTCCTCTTTCTTTCCTCTAGCCACGAATTATGAGCTATATAGTAATCAGCCTGGTATAGATGCGTCATTCGTGCATACTTCTTTCGCGTCGCCTCTTGCACAGAGCCGGGAAAGTCGAAATCTCCGTCGGGGTGGCTTTGTTGCTTCGCCGTTCTGCTGCTGAGCACGGGGTCACAGCTTCGATTCCCGACCGCGGCGGCCACATTTCGATGGCGGCAAAAATGCAAAAACGCTCGTGTATTTAGTTTGAAGTGAACGTCGTAAAACCACATCTGGTCAAGTCAAAACTAAACTATAGATAGATAGATAGATAGATAGATAGATAGATAGATAGATAGATAGATAGATAGATAGATAGATAGATAGATAGATAGATAGATAGATAGATAGATAGATAGATAGATAGATAGATAGATAGATAGAGATGGATTGTGCCAAAGTAGGGGAGACGCCGGATAGGAGGACTGCGGGTTAGTTTTGACTTGACCAGATGTGGAGGTATAGATATATCTATCTATAGATAGATATATAGATATAGATAGATAGATAGATAGATAGATAGATAGTTAGATAGATAGATAGATAGATAGATAGATAGATAGATAGATAGATAGATAGATAGATAGATAGATAGATAGATAGATAGATAGATATCAATTGGATTATCTGTCCTGGTTTCCAGATTAAAGACCAGCAGCTTTCAACCTGGCCACTGGCTATACATGCCCAGCAATTCCGTCACAAGAGATATTTCCTCCTCCTCCTCCTCCCTCGTCCTGTCCCTTCCCACTTTCTCTCTCTCTCTTTCTCTCTCACTATACGCGCAGGCACATCGCGCAGACGAATCGTCGTGGCGTTCGTCTCCCATCCTTTTGACACCGAGCAAAAAGCCAGCAACTCTGGAGATACGGGGTATGTGGGGAATGAAATGGCGCTGGTGGTGCCTTTTGTTCAGCACCCGCCGAAATTAACGATCACTGCCTCCTCCTGTTAGCCATTGCGCGGGGAAGAGCGCACTTCCTTCCTGTCCCCGCCCTGACACGAGCAAAGTCTTTCCCGCTCCTACGTGGCCTTCTCTCACTTTCTTTCCTTGCGAGAGAAATGGAAAGAAAAGCGTGGGTTCGCCCGACCATCCCTCGCCTTCGATTGCTGCCTCGGGATGATTCCATTTTGAGGCGAACACTATTAGTCGTCCCCTCGTTTCGTTTTAAAACTACGCTTCGCCGGCTCTTCGTTTCTCTTATTTTCTTCCTCTGTTCTTTCTTTCTATACATCTTGTTATTTTATGGCTCTAGATGTTCTGTTTCGGCTGTGAACGGCCGCTGCAAACTGCGTCCGTCTTTGGAGGGCAGAGGGCCCGCTCTGTTGGTCCCTCCGCTTTCCGCATTTTCCATTCTCCCCTAACCCGCCCGCACCCATCCGTGGTCCTAAAGGCACGCGTAATCGCGTTGCAGATCACTGGTGCATCCTCCGTTGGAAGCTGTGCGGGAATCAGTTTTTGATAGCGTTTCGTTCCGTGGTGACCTTTCACGTATATATGGACGGCCGAGGACGCTGCGTACCGGTATACGCCGAGCTCGTGCGTTAAATGTTACATTCAATATTGCATAAATACTTTTGAATGTAACTGTTGTCTGCGTCAATTTCATGAACCAGAATTTACTACATATACTCTGATCTGAGCGCATTACGTCGGGAGCTCGTATTCGTTTAGTAAATTAGCCGTAAGCTGAATTTCTTTTTGGAATTGACAACGTCTGCGATGTAGAAATAAAATAAGCAGGCCCCCAAGCGCCTGCCGCTGTCATACGTTGCAGCGTGTCTTCGCGGGAAATTTCGTGGAGGGGCGGATGGACGTAACAGCGCTGCAGCTCCAGCATCATTGGCAATGTGAGTGCTGGCAGAGCCGCCCGTGAGGCAGATCAAGAATGTGAAAGCACCTCGATTCCCATTGTCGAGAACGGATGCAGCGCAGCGCCTACGCAGTCTTGCCCGTATTATGACTTTAGCAAAATGGAATATACCGGAGCTCGCCAACCAGCCTCTATATGCCATGGACCCACGTATGAAATCACGACCTCTACCTGGTTTTACGCGACAGGATGAAATGTTTAACTGTGCCGGCTGCGACTAGGAGTTTCTTTCACCTACGTTTCTTCATTCCTAATTGGAATGGCGGACAGTGCCAATAGCAACACATTTGGCGCAGAAGAAACGATGAAACATCTCCTGTTTGACTGCCTATACATACGAAGCTGAAAGGATTGCCCCTTCGGATAGCTTTGGGGCACTTAGTTGACAGACCTTTAACAAAGGAGAAGATCTCGTGCGTCTGCGACATATAAATCCACAAAAGCGCCTGCTGCGATTCTTGAAATTCACCGGCCTCTGTGAACGCTTGTGATTAACTCAACGTTGAACGCTTAATTGTATGGGAACAGTGCACAGTGTGAATTTTGTGGGGGTTCATCCGGGAGTCCAAAGGGTCCCCACACCTTTTCCCTTCCTTCTCATCTTTCAGTCTTCTTTCCCAGTGTAGGGTAGCCTACCGGGTTCAATCTGGTTAACCTCCCTGTCTTTCCCTTAATAAATTCCTCTCTCGCTCTTCCCCTCTCTAATAAGCGCTGGCCGGGCACCGTGGAATTTTACGAACACACCTTGCTGCACTTGTCAGATTTTGACTTGACTGGCAACGAACCTGTGTAGTTTCAGAAATTCCTACACGGACGCGAAACTTTCAACGACGCTCGTAATCAGGGTTAACTCGGCAAAAAACTTTTTCCAAAGTAATCATCCCATTTCAATGCATGCCGCGAAGACCGCCATGCAACAACGCCGAAAGGACAGCATGTATAGGGACGTTCTGCTAAATCTCGCGCGTATAATTCGCGCGTCGCTGTGCGCCGTGAAGGGCGGCGATGCGACTTCTTCGCAGATAAACCCCATGGGCAGAGCCTGCCAAGTCTGACGAGCGCAACTGCTGGAGTTACATAATTACATTAGTGACCAGGCGGCAATTGCACGCGCAACCTCTCGTTGTACGGTATACTGCTAGGCTTGTACGATGCCGCCCCCAGTTCGTCGCAGCAGTGCGGGAAAAGTGAGGATAGGAGGGCCGTGCTCTCTGCTCTACGTGTAGCCCCCCCCCCCCCCCCCCCTCCCTTTTTTTTTTTTCCCCAGCCTTCGTTCCGCGTAGGAAACTCCGGAAGATGATCTGCGCGGTGGCGCGTTCGTCGACCGGTATGCATATGCCATCTCCGCACGCTGCCACGTCGAGCCATGCCTGCGGGCTCGCGAAGCGCGCTGCAAAGCGTCTCACTTCAGCGCGCGGGCGCGCTCGCGTGATTGCGTACATATAGTAAGTAGTACGCGCGCACCCATCGCGCGGTCTCTTCCTCTACCGTCGTTTGTTTTAGCCCGCAATTTAATTAACGCTAACGTGCGTGCGTGCGTGCGCGCGCACGCGCACGAGCCCGCGGCCTCCGGGCTTGAAACCGGAGCGATCGTATCTGCAGAGGCCGTATATGGCGAATCCGCTGCGTGGGGCGCGCGTTTCTGGTTCCGGCGACAGCCTGCCTGCCTGCTTTCCCGGCTTTGTTTTCGGGAGGAGCCATTATCTTCAACATCCGCTTCCCCCTCCCTCTTTCCTCTACGTCCACCGTCTCTTCCCGCGTTTTTTGGCTTTCTTTTCTTCTTTTACTTTCCCCGCGTTCGCGCACAGCGTTACGCCTAGATCGTCGAACGGGCTGAGTCATACAGCTCCGGTGGCCTTTCCTCTCTCTCCCTCTCTCTCAGCCGCCCCGGGGCCCCAGCCACCGTGCATCGTTGCTGGTATAGCGTGCGCGCGGCCGTGTGCTTGAACGCCTCGCGGTATCCGAAGCATCGCTCGTCGCGGGTTCTTTATCGTATACGAAACTCTACGATGGGTTCACGTCCGTTCTTCGCCCCTCTCGACGATCTCGGTGTAGGGAAGACGTTGAGCGATGGCTCGATCGCGCGTCGCCGCATTGGAGGAGAATGCCGCTGCTCGGGACGTCAAATACGTCGCTTTATTTTGCCGTATAGCATTCGCCATTTTTCTTTCTCCCGGTGTTGCCTTTTCTCGTTATTGTTTTTTATCCGCTTCGCGCAACGGCGGGTTTGGCTTCCGATGCGTCTCGAACGGAGCAGAATGTTTCGCAATACGGCGCAGCCAAGCTGAAATGAATGAACGGAACGGTGCAGCAACATTACGCTCAAGATACCGTAAGAGTGCGTCGAGTGCTATGTGCGGTGTACATGCACCTACACAAACATCAACAACTAAAAAAAAAACAGTAAACAAAAGAAACAGATGAAAGCGCTCATAAGTAATCTATGCGAATAAGGCCAACATGCGAGCTGTGACAGGGCTTCCAGTTTTGTGCTACTAGCTGAAGATGCTATGAGACAACAGTATTGATTAGACAGCAAGCGAGGGTAGTTGATTTCCGCAGTTTAGATTAAAAGAAAGAAGTGAAGTTGGTCAGGTCGTTTAGAGGCATGTAACGAGTAATCGGTTAGTTCACCGAACAGATGCCAAGGAAAAGGAAAATACGGCCGATTGCGGCCGAAAAGTGAGAGTTGTGCAATTAGGAAATTAGCAGGCACAGCATGAAGTCTGCTGACACAGCACAAAAGTAGCGGAGATCTCTGGGATTAGTCCTTTGTCCTGTAGTCGACTTGAATTGGCTGGTGATAGCGATGACGACAATGAAGGTGGCGAAAAAGAATGCAACTTTCAGACGGGAAGTAGGGACAACTATAAGGCGTTTGACACATATACACAAATTATTTACTCAACGGAAGAATTGAATTTTTTTTTCTCTTCGCTCGTCTTCACTGTACACTGGGGGACCATCCCAACATGCAAGGTGTTACTTGTCACACTTTGAGCTTAATTGGTCGCAGACGAAGCAAACTATAACAACCACACTAGCTATCCTTTGCCTTCCGCGTCCACGAATTTCCAACCGGCATGAATAAGTAACGTTGACACAACCTGCACATAGCCTGGATACAACCCTTGTTCAAGGTCCCAAGAGGCTCCGCGCAGACGCTCCCTGGCCGAAAGACACGTGCATTAAGTAGACATATGCGTAATGCGACAGCCGGAATACACGCTAATTGATGGTCGTCCGACTTGGGAAGGGACAACCGCGGTAGCAACGCTTGTTGTGCTCCTCCCGTAAATATTTAATAAAGCTGCTCCCCTCGAAACCAACATATCAATGGTGCTCAAATTTAAATATATATTGTATTCTATTTTGTCCAGTGGTGGCGTATAACGGTGGTGCTTCTTGAATCTCTGTCTCCTCCTCGATGAATCGGGGAGAGGAAAATGAGAGACGATCCTAATCCTTGACTTGGGTGTCTGCTAGTGGCACTCGCACCGCGGCGTTGGTGTATCCTGGTGTAGGGGCGGGAAACCGAACTCGGAGGTGCGAGCGAACGGAACTGGCGGGAAACCGCCCCGCACAGAGGAGAGGGCAAGGGAGCGAAGGAGCAGGTGTGCGCCGGGAGTAATGTAGCTCTAATTAGCTTGTTTTTATTTTAATTAGTAATAAGCGGGTACCCCTGGTTTAGGTGTGGCGTCACTGATGACGTCACTTCTGGTCTTGGAGTTTCACGGGAACCTGTACTGATGTG
The DNA here is from genome assembly GCF_013339745.2 of Dermacentor silvarum. NCBI lineage: Eukaryota > Metazoa > Arthropoda > Arachnida > Ixodida > Ixodidae > Dermacentor > Dermacentor silvarum. The sequence continues at coordinate 223,466,896 of NC_051155.1, forward strand.
GGTATCTAAAATGTGCGATTGTGTGCTTTGGTGTGTGACAGTTAGACTTTCCTTAATTATTTCTAATTATTCCTGACAGTTACCTCTTTACTGTACTAAACCTGTGCTCTGATGTCATATGTATCATCAACCAAATGTACATCGAACCATTGAATTCTACCGGTTTTTATTTTTATTATTTTTTATTTCGTCCCCCCTCTGTGACAAACCGGAAGTTGGCCCCTAACCGGAAGTTGCTGCTCAAGAAACAAATAGTGTCACTCGGTGCTCGTGCCACTAAAGAGCGCCTCGGAGCGCGGACGTTACAAGACGCAGGAGAGATCACGTGCTTTCTCAAACGCGTGCCAACGTCCCGCGACACGTTCACTGTGTCTGTCTAGCCGCGTTTACGTAAATGCGACATTAGCGTTTCGCATTCCTTAGCGCCATCGCGGCAATACCATGTACTTGGCAGCGTTTACATGTTTACAGATGCTCTTTAGTCCCAAACAAGACAGGAACTGTTATCGGCGAGTGTGTTTTGCCGATGAGTGGAGGAGAGCACAGCTGTTTCGTTTTATTGTGATAGCAATTATATGGACACTCCAAGCGGATTTCTGCCGTCGCCGTCGCCGTGAGGTTTTGTATAAAGTCCAAGGTCGATAAAACCGTCGCGGCGCGCCGTATGCTTGATGTGCGAGTGAAAGCGCGCGAGGGACGCACGCTTTCACGGAGAGCGAACGCACGGCGGAGAGCAAACGCGACGTCTCCGTCGCGCAAAAGGCCGTGGGGGGATGGAAGTGAGGGAGGGGTGGCGCCGTTGTGCTCTGGAACCAACTGCGCATTTAGCGACCCGGCCCAAGGGGATCTGGCGATTAAATCTCGCGCGCGAAATGAGGAAAGTGGAAAGGCAGCCCGGGAGGGAGGGGGTGCGGTTTCTACTCTGCCTACAACTGCGTACTTGTACTTTGCACTGTTGCGAGCGGTCGCGCGCACCGTATCTTGAAAGTGATCTCTACACGGCTCTGACCTCTGTATGCACAGTGCTTTCGCCGCTCAGTTTCCGTTGAAGCGATAGACCGCACGAGCCTTCGCTCGCTGCTGCTGTCGCGCTTGCTCACGCCAGCGTTTTGACAGCGGTTGTCTGCGGTCATCGAGTGTGATCCGTTCATGTTTGCTTGTGCGCGCTGACACCATGCTTGTAAATTCAGTTAGTAAGCGAATGTGTCCAAGTTTATACAGCCGATGTAGCTACTATCCTTACTACCTATAGCGCTCTACTAATTTGCTATCGCAATTGATGCATCGCCTTTCAGGCGAAACCGCAACTTCCTCTCTCCCTGGATTTGATACGCCAGCATTGATTAACATGCACCGCGTGAGTTGACTTTGCCGTCTCGATATATACCCTCTCCTGGTACAATAATGCGATCCGCCTTCCTAGCGCGTTATCGCAGTTTACATGGATGCGATCCGCTAGAAAACGCGGTGTTACAAAGACGCTTGTAAGAGAGAAGGCAAGCGGAGGATAATAACACCGATACATTAGCTGAACGCGCCAAACGCATTGCAAGAGAGCGGAATCAACGCTTCTCTTTGTCTTTTTGGATCAAGAGTTCATGAGAGTATTCGCTATCGAGTGGGTGTAGATTCACTAATAAAGTCTGCAAAAGATTCCATGGTTTCTTTAAGACGATACCGCTCTGTGGCAGCTGAGAATGAACGAGGGTTTCGCACTTTCTCTGCAGACACTGAGCAGTGGGAGCTGACGTGTGGTGAAGGAGGCAACGGTGCCGGCGACCACCCCCCTGCGAGGCACAACCATTCGTGCGTGGTGCACCAGGGCGCCATGTGGGTCTACGGAGGACTCACGGACCTGCAGGAACGGGCCGACTTCTGGACCTACCACTTCGGTATGGAGGCCGTTTTGATCTCGGTGAAATTACGGCGGGTTTTTAATTACATAGTTTCGTATTAAATGCTTGATTCTTGGGGTTACGATTAGTAACCACCGTTTTACACCTGTTTCTCATCGCCCTCCGTTATCTTTTTGTCATAGTCAGCTCAATTTTCTAAGATCGCATTGCTCCTAATTCTTGGCAGCAGTAATGATACCCGGCCAGTGGCTAAGAAGCTGAGCTGCTGATCGAGCTGGAGCTCGTGGGTTCAATCACAGCCGCAGTGGTCGCATTTCGATGGGGGCAAATGTGAAAACGCCCGTGTGCTTAGATTTAAGGGCACGTTAGACAACCCCAAGGGGTCAGGATTCATCGGGAATCCCTCACTAGCCACGGCGTGCCTCATAATCATACCGTGGTTTTGTCACGTAAAACGCCAGAATTTAATTCATTTTAATTTAGTATGTTTAACTCATATTTAGTTTTTTCAAATCTAATCTAAACAGACCAAGCGTTTTCTTTTTGTGTGCTTTGTTGTAACCGTATAAAATATTTGTATCACTTGATCAGCTGATCCTGTGTGGAGCGTGTGTTGAACCCTGGTTCACGTCTAATCTGCGTGTGCAGACACCGGTCGCTGGAGCCGAATACGGCAGCCCAAGGGCGGCCCCGCCGAACTGCACGGGCACGCAGCGGTGCAGGCCCAGGGCTTCATGTACCTCTTCGGTGGAGAGCGGGCGGGCGCTGCCAACAACGACCTCTGGAGGTTCCACTTTGGTACGTGTTACGTGCGCCACGCTCGCAGACAGCAAATATACCAACGCGTGCAAAGTCTTCGCTGTCTGAAGGAGTTAACCGCGTTGCAATATTTTCTGCGTTGTAACTGCAAACGGTCATTTTCTGGTGGCTCTCTAAGAGGTCTTCTCTCACATAGCGACCTAAATCCTGAGCATCCTGACAAAATATACGCCTCTTTTCAAACAAAGCGGGTCAGATTAGAATAATATCGGTACACCGCATCGGGACCTACATGGCTAAATAGAAGGGGGCGAAAGTGGTTGGGCGGGGGTGGGGGTGGAGGGGGTGGACGGTAGGGGGGCTCACTACAGAAACATCGCGTGCGAAGCTACGCTCTTCGTTGATGAGTGTCTTTTTATCGTCGGTACCGTGGCCACACACAGTCCTCGTAACACGTCACTGCGTTGAGTCAATGCTTATCGCGAGACGTCTTCACTCTTGCGAATTCACTCGAAGGCATGCGGGGTCGGCGTTTCTGAATTAGGCGCACTTGCATAGCACTACTTACAGCCTGAGCGGAGCTCCACACGCTCGAGGTGCCTCAATAAGTTCATCTGATCGTGATTAAAACGGTGCCCTGGAAGCGACAGATATGCTGGAAGATCCCGTAGACAAGACCCCGTTAACTCTAAGCTGTAAGAAAACCGGGAAGAAATTCGAGATAAGCGGAGCTTCGAGATAAACTAAATCACGAAAATAGAAGCCCGCTGGACGCGCATAGACCGCGTGGAGCGTTTCCAAAATGGAAGGTCACTGTCGCATGTGTTGGCACCGTATATACACGTCGGCTTACCACTGTCGTTGAAAAGAAAAGTGTACAACCATTGCACTCTACCGGTGCTAACATATGGGGCAGAAACTTGGAGGTTAACAAAGAAGCTCGAGAACAAGTTAAGGACCGCACAAAGAGCGATGGAACGAAATGTTAGGCATAACGTTAAGAGACAGGAAGAGAGAAGTCCCTGTGTGGTATGAATCGCTTAGCGGGCTATTAATATTAATGGGCATATTGCAGTGCGGTGCTCTTTTGGGGCACCATCTGAATGTCGAGCACTGCGTTGGCAGTTTAGCTCGGGGTTTAGCTTTTTGTATTTATGCGTTGATCATGAGAACGAAATTTACAGAAGAATAAAATTGGGTTGGAGTGCATACGGTAGGCATTACCAAATCCTGACTGGAAGCTTACCACTGTCGTTGAAAAGAAAAGTGTACGATCATTGCATTCTATCGGTGCTAACAGATGGGGCAGAAACTTGGAGGTTAACAAAGAAGCTAGAGAACAAGTTAAGGACCGCGAAAAGAGCGATGTAACGAAAAATGTTAGGCGCATCGTTAAGAAACATGAACAGAACGGTGTGGATCAGAGAGCAAACGCGGATAGCCGATATTCTAGTTGACATTAAGAGGAAAAAATGGAGCTGGGCAGGCCATGTAATGCGTATAGGATGGATAACAGGTGGACCATTAGAGTTACAAAATGGATACCAAGAGAAGGGAAGCGCAGTCGAGGACGGCAGGAAAGTAGGTGGTGTGATGAAGTTAGGAAATTTGCAGGCGCAAGTTTGAATCAGCTAGCGCAAGACAGGCGTAATTGGAGATCACAGGGAGAGGCCTTCGTCCTGCAGTGGACATAAATATAGGCTGTTGATGATACACGTCGGCGTCTACGGGCAAACGACGTTACTGGCACTGTTCCAAGTTACGCACCGTGCGTGCGTGGCCGAGACAATTGATCCTAATGCAATATTTGGAGCCAGTCATCTTAGCATAACTGGTTCCAGACATCCAAAAAGCCGACGCTGCTGCTTTCTGCATCGTAATTAATTCCGGACAATTTAACTTCGAAAACCGAAACTGAACTACGACAGAGAGCAACTGTCGCGCTTTTAGCAGAGGCTCCCGAGTGACGCGGCGTTTATATGCCTCACGGTCGCGCTAGCATAAAGCGAGCGTCCTGATCAAGCCGCGATCTCGCTGAAACGTTGTGGGCTCGCATTCTGGCTTCTTTCGGGCGCAGCTCGTGGGCTGATCGCGCCTGCTCAGAAGTGCTGATCATCTTGCTCAAGGTCACGATTAATTGATAAGTTGTGACCACATTGACGCGTAAATGAAAGCGTCCTAAATGAGAGGAAAAAGAAGTCGCAGTTTCACCCGAAAGGCGAAGCATCTATTGCGATAGCAAATTAGTAGACAGCTATACGAAGTAAGGGTAATAGTTTTATCGGCCGCATGCACTTGTAAACATTCGCTTGCTAACTAAATCTACAAGCATGCAGTTACGCTCGCACAAGCAAACATGAACACATCTCACTCGATGACCGTGCACACTCGCTGTCAAAACGCTGGAGTGAGAAAGCTGCCGCGCTTTCTCACTCCATCTGCAGACCTTCGTGCTGCCTCTCGCTTCAACACGAACTAAGCGGCGAGAACATAGCGCACACGAAGCTATCAGCACTCGGCGCACTCTGACCTCATCGCAGATCGCCATCAAGATGGGGCCCGCGCGCGCCATACGCAGCCGCCGCCAGAGTAACCCCCCCCTCCCTCCCTCCTTCCCCCCGGTGCCTTGCGCGCGACGGAAGACGGCGCGCTTCCTCCCCGCTTTCCTCCCTCGCGCGCGCGAGATTGAGCCACCATCGTCGGCTCACCCTCGCAAGCCCTCGCTCGCACGTACAGCATATGGCGCGTGGCGAAGATGTTATCGCCCTTGGACCTTATAAGGAACATCACAGCGACGGTGAGATGTTCTCCTCCCCATCTTTCATTCCCCTCATCCCGCTCCCATGTGTAGGGTAGCAAACCGGTTGTGCTGAACTGGTTAACCTCCCTGCCTTTCCTTCTCCACTCTTTCCTTCACAGCGACGGTGACGACGACGGCAAAAATGCGCCTGGAGTGTCCATATAATTGTTATCGCAATAAAAAAATGGCACAGTTTCGCCCTAAGGGCGAAGCAATGAATGCGATAGCAACACAGCAATGTCATACGAAGTAAGGTGAGCGGCTTTGGTAGCAATATGAATTGTAGTAAACATGAGCTGATTAAGTAAGCAGGTGTGCTGCGGCGTAAGTAGACCGACATGAAGAGAGACTCGATGACCACGAGAAGGCGCGTGTGAAACGGTGGTGTTGATGAGAAGCGCTTCCCGTGGGCAGCGCGTGCGAAGGGACACACCTGTAGTGCTGCACTGCCGATCCGGGCAGCATTGCATGTGTAGCGTGCGTTGGAAAATGTGGCCCGACTATTACTAACTGAATGAACGAACGTTGTGTGAGCGCGCACAAACAAACATGAATAGATCACACTGAATGACTGCAGATAACGACTGTCAAAACGCTGGCAGCGAGCGCATACGCCGCCGCGGGCGAAGGTACGTGCGGTCTATCGCTGCAACGGAAACTGAGCGGCGAATGCACGGCGCATAAAGGTCAGAGCCGTGTGGAGATAAGAGACGGTGCGAACGAGCGAGCGACGAGCGCGGTTGTTGGCAGAGTAGAAGTGCGCCCCCCCCCCCCCCCCCCACCCCACCCTAGCTCCGCGCTCCCTCCGGCGCTGGCTTCCCGCTTCCTTGCTTGCGCGTGGGTGATTGAGTGCGTTCGCTCTCCGTGATAGCGCGCGTCCCCGCACGCTTCCGCTCGGGCATACGGCGCGCGGCGAAGATTTTATCTATAGGGAACCTCACGGCGACGACGACGGCGACGGCAGAAATCCGGTTGAAGTGTCCATATAATTGCTATCGCAATAAAACGATTCCCCACTCACCGCTGCTGTGTGAGGCCACATCAAAGTAACAGTGACCGGTCGAGCAACTGCGCGCGAGCGGTGATAGACATAAAGAGGGAAAGATAGGCGGGGAGCGCGGCCCGGCGCGGGGTATGGCTCGGTTACCGATCTGCCGCCGGTTGAAAAGCGAGTGCAAGCGATCCTTATCCCCGCGAGATTTCAAGGTATCCGAAGTACGGCGCAAAAGCGTTTCGAGATAAGGAGTGAAAAGCACATGGGTTGACACAACGGCCGGGAAAAAATTTCGACTTTACCGATATTTCGAGATATCAGAGTTCGAGTTAACGAGGGTTTATTGTACAAACAAAGCATTATGCTTGGGCGCATTTTTAGCCCGTGTCTCGTTCTGAGCGCGGTTTTTTTCACGGTCGATATTACCTGTGCACGAACCAACCCGCCACTTACACTGCCACACTGAACTTACGAGTGAACCAGCTCGCCGTTTTTCAACATGTTCATCTCGTCATTGGCGCGCAGCGAACGAGACGTGGGAGAAGGTGGCGGTGGAGGGCGTCGTGCCGACGCCCCGGTGCCGTCACGTGGCCCTCGTCAACCCGGGACTGGCCACGTGGGCCGACCGCGTGTCCGCCGCCAAGGAGGACGAGGAAGGCGGCACGGCGCTGCACCAGCACCGGCCGCGCCACGGCCGGGCCGCCTCGCTGCGCTTCAAGGTGCACCCGGTGTCCCGACTATGCAGCAAGAGCACGGGCTCCCAGGACGACGACGAGGACGATGACGCCGGCTGCGCGTACGGCGGCTGCGGCGCCCAGGTCAACCTCAGGTACGGGCTCCTCTCGCCGTCCTTTGCCGCTCCTTTGAGTCCTTTTCCATCCGCTTGTGTGTGTTGATGTACTATAGCTTGCAAATACAGTAGTTAGTTAGTGAGTTAGTTAGTTAGTTAGTTAGTAGTTAGTTAGTTAGTTAGTTAGTTAGTTAGTTAGTTAGTTAGTTAGTTAGTTAGTTAGTTAGTTAGTTAGTTAGTTAGTTAGTTAGTTAGTTAGTTAGTTAGTTAGTTAGTTAGTTAGTTTGCAAAGTGTCTCACAGCCGCAGGCGTGTGCAGTACATCAGCAGCAGCACTGGCGACACATGCTAAATTTGTGGATAGACAAACCTCTTCGCGTTTGAGTCATCGCATGAGTGGTACAAGACGACGTTACCTTATTTACTGCGGCGTGTATCACGTGGTCTTCTGTGATCCTTGGGCTTAAAGGCTGATTTATGCTTCAGCCGCATGCCGCACCACTCGCCTGCCGCACGTGTGCGGTCGTGCTAAAAACTACATATGTTGCACTCTGGTGCACAAATTCTGATTTACACTGCATGTGCGGACACAGTGTAAACAGAAATTTGTCCACAAGTGTTCGACATGTGCAATCTTTCGCACGACCGCACGTGTGCGGCAAGCAGGCGGTGCGGCGTACAGCTCAAGCGTAAATCAGTCTTAACGGTGTGGACCCGAGGAGGGTGGCCTGCGAAAACACATGTCCGAAACGCTTCCCCGTATAACACTGTTCAGCTCTGTGGTTAAAGTTTGGTCACTTGGAATGTGACGTATACAGCACCGATTTTCAAGTCAAGAAAGTGGACATAGCAGCACATTTTGCGGCACCGATTTACTCTAGTCTTCACGCGTTCGGTAGGTATGCATCTGTAGGCAGTTTGATAGAATTGCACGCATCATGACCCGCACGTAATACGGTGTGTATGTTGCATGTCGAGTGCAAGCGACGTGAGTATACTAGTAGCCGTTAAAATTTTGTAACGTACGCGCTAACGGCGCCACCAAAGCCTTAGTTAAACCGAATCAGTGGCACATCAGTTAAGAAACGAACGCATTGGTTCGCGAATTTGGAAATTCCGGCTGTTTTGAACGCACTTGTATTATACAAATATACCAATGATTTGTTGTTTTGCTTGTTTGTACTGAAGAATATCGGCACCAGCACAGCCACCATGCAGAGCGAACACGGTGGACTCGTGGGAGGCGCACGCGCGACCTCAGCTTAGACTGAGCCGTCCAAGCGATCCTTTCTAATGCGCCATCCAAACATTTCGATAAAAATAACCTCTCCGTTTACACTCTGTGCTGCCAGGAAACTTTGTTTGTTTGTTGTTTGTTTGTTTGTTTGTTTGTTTGTTTGTTTGTTTGTTTGTTTGTTTGTTTGTTTGTTTGTTTGTTTGCGTTTTTTGTACTGTTTTCTACTCATCGTGCTTCCAAGAATAATTTCCTGTTATATTCGAAAGAGATTCGAAAGAGTTGGTTGCGAGCTCGCGCTTGTCCTTTCCTCTTTGCTGTGCGGTGTGTTCTTGTGTGCTTCCAGCTTCCAAGTTTGAATCGACCAACCCTGCCGCATTGTGCGTTGTTAATTGCTATAGCCGTATCTTAGACCGCGCAGAAAGGCTCGCGTTGCACCTCCCCGCGACCCTTGCCCCCGTCCCCATGCCCCCGTCGTCACTTTCGCGTGCACTACAGACAGGCGAACACAATCGCGGGGCGCAGGTCCCTGAAGGAGAAACTATCCAGCAGCCGGCTGGTGCGCAGCATCTCCAGCGGCAGCTACTCCGTGGGCAGCGGCTTGCGCCGAGACGAGACCGAGAAGCTGCTTGAAGGAGTGGACCCGGCGTCCGGCGTGCCCACGCCGCAGGCCATCCAGAAGTCCGCGAGCACCGACGCCGTGCTCGAGGCGTCCGACAGCAGCGGGGAGTCCACGCCCCAGCACCAGCGCAAGCGGCAGCTGAGCGTGCGCGTGCGGCCCCTGTCGGAGATACTGCCGCGCAACAGGGACTGCTCGGTGCCCGTGCCTCCGGGAATGCTGAGCCCGCCGCCGCAGGGTGGCAGATCCCGGCGCATCACCAGGTGCGGCCCCGCGTCCCATAGCCTCTCATCCTCACCCCCCCCCCCCCTCACCTGCCTTCCGGTTGGCACACCTAACCGTTGCATAACGTTGTCTGTCGTAGCGATCGTAGCATCACTTCGGTCTGAAAGAACTTCTGGATCGTATTTATAGTGAGCGCACGGGATAACAGACAGTAGAGACACGCCAGGACTTGCATAATGTCTGTCGCAGGTATACAGTGGAAGTAGTTGTGTAAGGCGTGCTTACGATATCTTAACAGGACTGCAGAAGAGAACACCGAGAGAAGAAACAAAACACCGAGCAAACTGCTCCAACCTGCTTACATGTGTACCGCAACGCTTAAGGCTTTCTCTACTTTTCCAGTGACTCCTATGTTTCGCTTTCCCGCAGAATCCCTCTTTCTTCATTGTCTACCTATGTTGATCGTTCTTTCCGCGTCTGCCGATGGCTTTCAAAGCGTGAAGTGCCGCTCCTACGCGTTTCGTGTCTCAGTTCGCAGAGCTTGAACACCTTCAACGTCTCTTCCTCGGCGGTCGCGGCTGCCCCCGCGCGGTCCGGGGCCAGTTGCTGCTGCACGCCCACCGCAACCACCGGAGGGAGCAGCGACCAACAGCACACGCCCTGCGAGAACGCCACCGACCCCCGCGCGGACTTGCTCATCGACCTCGACCAGAGCAACGTCAGGTATATATACGAGAGATTAGAGGGTGTGTGCAATGAGAGCTCGAAGGGGCCCCAAGTTATGTTACGGCCTCAATAGTAGGGCCTGGTTGCGAGTCTTACGAATGTATTCCTTTCTGCGGCCAATTTACATTGCTTTCTTACACTTCACTCGGCTGCATGTTGTTGTATAACTACGTCATTTTAATTCCTGCATGTGTCACTCCACTCGACACTTCACTTCGACTCCAGAAACTGAAGGGCAGCGCCGCCGCTTGACCGATGTGGTCACAGCTCTAGAATAACACTCCTAGGTCATTTTCGAGGCAGAACTTCGTTACTTCATAACTATGCACCCTCAGCATCTACTCTAATGCGCTGAAGTGGGGTTTCCTCACACAACTCCTCGTTGTAAGAATGGCCGAGAAGATTTATTGAAGTGCGGTCTCCTTCACAGTCGATTCACGGTGCCATGTTCCCCTGAGCTTCGAGCGCACCCATTTTGTGATCCCAGGTACAAATATTCCATTGTGCCGGGGCATGAAGGATCGAGCAATACTAATGGTGGGAATCTTCTACAGGAATGCCGATATGTTTCTGTTTATGTTCCTCACGTTCTTAAAAAGTGTCGCCAACTTTCGAATAAGTATTGACACGTGTATACTTGTTTACCTTTCTCGGGTGACCGCGTTTCACCGTCTAACAGGTGTTATCGCTCAGCGCAGGACGCGCCTGCATGTATCGGACGTTTCTCGAATGTTATCGGTGGTTCTATCCGCTCTCTGTTTTATTAGTATTAGATTTATTAGTATTAGGCAGTAGTAATAAAATTCTGGCTGCCACTTTCCCTGTGTCTTCTTTATTTTTCAATTATTCGTTCGCGTTGGGTTGATTCCAGGTTAGCTACAAGTCTTTCATTCTGCACCAAGGAGCGAAGTGTGAAAGCAGCGCATTGAGTTACTATATTTTCATTTTTATATATTTTGGAAGTCATATTCAGTAACCCTAGCAGTGAATAGTGCAGCGCAGCCAATCTTTGATATTCCGCCGCACCCGTTTCCTACTCTTTGTGCGCGTAGGTACCGCGTGGGTGGGCCCCGACGCTCTACCAGCAGCTACACGTGGTTCTCGGACGCCAGCAGCTCCGGGGCTCCGGCCAGCTCGCCCCTGCAGCTGTCGCACAGCGCGTCCCACTGCTCGGGCTACTACTCGTTCGCCGAGGACGACCCCGAGTTACAGCGCGACATTATGAACTTCCTCACGGGTCACGGACCGAGATCGCGGCCCTCGTCGCTCAACGCCGCCACGGCCGCCGCCATCGAGCTGAGCACGTTCAGCGCAGCCGCCCAGCCAGGAATACAGGTCGGTGGCGGCTTCGCGACACCGTGTGTGCGGGGAGAGGCACAGGCCGAACGAATGCACAAGAAGTACCCCGATGGGGATATGTCGCTGAAGTGTCGAAAGGGGATACGCACCTGCAAAGACGACAGAAGTACAAAGCTCTCGATTAAAGCGGTTTTAATGCGTTCGCATTCTTGGGGTACATCACGCATTTTTCGGAGGCTATGTGTATGTTTGTCTCTAACCGTTTTCCCGCTTGCTTGGTTCACTGGGTAGTCCTCGTTCAAATGGGTAGCACACCGGGCTACTGTGCTGAGGGAACACGGTGCGAAACCAATCGTCGGACCAGCATAGGTCACTGAGTATGTCGTAATGTGTACATATGTGCACATTGCCACATACTTCAACGATACTCTTTTATTCCGACATTGATCACTGGGTATGTGCCTTTCTTCAATGAACGTCTTTGATGCCAATCTGGGTAACTATGTATGCGCTACTGGAATGTGCCGCTAACACCTTATGTATCTGGCCGCTGCTCGGCACTATGCTTATGTGTTTGAGTGTAGTTTACGCTCAGTTAGCGCTCATCTCATTCAAGTTAACATGTTGTAGTGCTTATTTTTCCGATGCTGGGCGGAATCGAATCCACGTCGCAAGTGTTCCTCAAGGACAGAAACCCGACGCTTTAGCAGGCTGGGCCACTGAGTATGTGCCACTGTGTGTGCGGCAAGCGAGGACACAATTCTCAGCGTTCGCACGCACCGGCGCGCCACGCTTCTAGTCTCGGAGGCCACTCGCGGATGTCTCGGAAGCGCCACTAGGTGGCGCTGCGTCTCCAGAAAGAAACGCGAGAGAGGAGTCCAGCTGCCGCGTGGCGCGTTTTTCAGCATTCGCAGGCACCGGTGCGCCATGCATTTCGGAGGCTTCGCGGCGGCGCATGGCCTCCATGGGAAGCGCATGGCTTTCGTGGGAAGCGCGAACGAGGAGTCCCGCTGCAGTACACGCCTCGTACATAACTCCTTTCGACGGTGGCAAATACGTTGTGTCGCTATATTGATTCAATGCTAAACGCATTACCGTCGACAGTGATCGGGGGATGGGTTCTGCCGATTCTTTAGACATAAGGAGAAACAGAGATTGATAGCAATGCAGGTCTGTATTTATTTATTTAGTTAGTTAGTTAGTTAGTTAGTTAGTTAGTTAGTTAGTTAGTTAGTTAGTTAGTTAGTTAGTTCCGGGTTTATTGATGCAAAAACGAATGCAGCTGTCTTGCGCTTAAGAAAAAGATGTCGCTGTTTCGCCCGAAAGGCGAAGCATCAATTGCGATAGCAAATTAGTAGAGAGCTATTCGGAGTAGAGATAGTAGTTTTATCGGCTGCATAAACTTGGCCACATTCGCTTACTAATTGAATTAACAAGCGTGGTGTCAGCGCGCACAAGCAAACATGAATAGATCACACTGAATGACCGCAGACAACGACTGTCAAAACGCTGGCAGCAAGCGCAGGCGCCGCAGCGGGCGAAGGTTCGTGCGGTCTATCGCTTCAACGGAAACTGAGCGGCGAATGCACAGCGCATGCAAAGGTCAGAGCCGTGTGGAGATAAGAGACGGTGCGGGCGACTGCCACAAGCGGGCAAAGTACAAGCCCAGTTGTTGGCAGAGTAGAAGCTGACAAGCTGTCCCCCCTCTCTCCCGCGCTGCCTTCCCGCTTTCTTGCTTTCGCGTTGGAAATTGAGTGGCCAGTTCCCCTTGCGCTCGGTTACAAGATACGCATTTGGTGCCTCAGCACAGCGTCGCCCCGCCTCCCTGCCTCCCTCCCATACCCCTACGGCCTTTCGCACGACGGTCGCGTTTGCTTTCCGCCGTGCGTTCGCTCTCCGTGATAGTGCGCGTCCCCCGCGCGCTTTCACTCGCGCATACGGCTCGCGGTGGCGATTTTATCGCCCTTGGACTTTATACGGAACCTCACGCGCGACGCCGACGGCAGAAATCCGGTTGAAGTGTCCATATAATTGCTATCGCAATAAAATAAGTCTCGCTGAGATGCCCGAAGTCCCTTTGTCTATTCTGTACGTCTGTAGTCTTTCAAGTAAGCCTGCATGTTCTATACTATGTAGCAAACGCCTTGAAAGCTGGCTTCTCCACAATAAGGGTTTTCATGCTGGGAAGCCCGCTTTTGTGAATCTTTGTTTTACAGGGACATTCGGTGTTTTTATATATTTTTGTAGGCGTGTAACATAGCCAGGTAAAGTATTTAAGCATGCCTGTAACATAGTCAGTTACTGTGTAAACTGTAAGCGCAGTTATACATTGTTAATAGAAACACGTCAACTATAATGTAACTCGTGTAATATCTATTCTGATCATGTCGCTCTTCTGATTGGACCACTAGGACATCGGGTACCTGAATGCTCTAAGGGAGCCGACGCGTCGTAACGCAAAGTTCGGTACTCTCGACGCTGAATGAATTCTCATCATTACTGCAAGCAGGTTAGTGGTGTGTCAAACAGCGCGCATTGAAGACATGGCGGTAGTACGGAGGTGCTTGTGAACGTGGTAGGAAGTTGAAAGGTGACTCCCGGGCATATCGAAAGCGACCAAAGTTGTCAAAGGCGGGCCGGCCCATGTGCATTCAAAGGCGAATAGAAGGTTACGAAAGGCTCCTGATCGGCCGCTATAGTCGGTAAGCGTAACGTGAGTGTCTCATGCGAGGCTCCTGCAAGAGGCATATCTGCGTCGTCCGGTACTCTTACTCAGTTAGCAGAACAGTGGCAATGGCGTGAACCTACAGTCACCTAGCTACCTTCCACCTAACTGCCTGCCATTGTTGGAAAAGTCGTATTGCGGTTGATCTCTTCTGAAATCTGCTAGCGTGTCTATAGATGAAAATAACGTACGATCTTCACTGCATAGATAGTATTGCTTTTGGTGTCGATGGGCTTTGCCCTATTGGAAATTTTGCTCTGAGCTGCTAACACTAATAATGTTTTCTTATAGCTCCGTGGGATAATGGTGAGTTAAAGCGCTTGTTGAACGTTGTACGTGTCCCCGCGATTACGACCGCGCCTTTACGTCAAATGCCCGTGGCACGACTGTATCGTCGCTTGCTGAACGTTCGCCCCAGTAGCTCGAGTTGGGTAGCGCAGTTTTAAATCGTCTCTACACACTACCCTAAATTTGCCCAGCCGAAACACCTCATGTATCTGGCCGCTGCTCGGCACTATAGTTATGTGTTTGACCGCAGTGTACGCTCAGTTAGCGCTCATCTCATTCAAGTTAGCATGTTGTAGTACGCTGTACGTGCTTTTATTTTTCTTCTGTCTTTGTTTCGTCTATCCTTTTCTTCAATACTCTATCTGCTAGTGCTGTGAGCTGGTCCAGGCTTGTCACGGTAACTTGGCCAAAGCAAATGCCAGCAAATGTCGGCAGAAACGATGCGTTGCCGCTGCCGCCGCGACTGGGACTGACCTACCCTTGCGATGTTGGCAGGTGGTGAAGGAGCGCGCGCGCTCCTGGGACCGCGTGTCGCAGCGCACGCCCACCGTGTGCAGCCAGGCGGCCGTGGTGGTGTCCAAGCGGACACCCATCCAGGCCATCAAGGAGGAGAGCTGCCAAAGCACGCCCGTGCGCCTGCGCAGCGCCGGCCGAGCGGCGCACGGCAGCCCGCCCGGCGGGCGCACCGAGCTGCACCAGTGGCGCCTCTGCTTCTACGTGTTCGGAGGGCGCGAGCAGGGCGCCCCGGGACTCTACCGGCAGCCCATCTCCATCTGGAAGCTATACGTCTGAGAAACCCACACTACCACCGCCGGATTACGTGCTGCACCACTCGTCGTGTGCGCGTCTCAACGTCCGTCGGTCACTGGGAAGCAACCGGGCCATCTTGCCCGTAACAATTAGGGGACCCAACGTCTGCAGTGGACTTGGCCTCGCTGACCTAGAAGAAAATGCCGAGAAAAGAGCTGCTGCCTCTCGCACTCCGATAACTGTCGCAGTGGGGGCATAAAAATGGACATGTTCTCCCTATTATGATATTGAAAGTGAAGTAATTTTGCGCTGATATGGTTTCGCGGCGCCCTGGTGAGCATTTTGCCTCCTGGCACTCTTTGGTGGGTGGGTGTGTGTGTGTACGCCTCTTGTTGACCTCACAGCCCTTGCAGCGCATTTACCTGTGGGAACAACGAACGCAGCACGTTCAGGTCTGGAGAAACGTTACCTGTCCTTAGCTGCGGCGTCGAATGAGTGTCCGGGTTTTGCGACTTTTGGTCAATGGTATGAGCGCTTCTGTGCTCCCTAGCGTGTTGCTTTTTTGGTATGTCGTTCACCTCGGGAGGGACAGCGCAGTTTCCCGCGCGAGTGTCCAGGAGCCGGCCTGACTCGAATACGACCATTCATGAAGTATCTAAATATAGCTTTAGTGCTATGGGAATAAGGTAATCCGAGGGGCTCGATTTTAATTAGGTCTAGGACATAGGAGAGCTAAATAGCAAAACTTTGCCATCCACTGGCAAAAAAAGAAAGAAGAAACCCAACATTTTCAGATTTTACAACGTGTGCAGTGGTTTTCTCTCTTTCATGTTTTTACTCAAGTATCTTGCTTGGAAAATTTCAATTTTGCTATTCATTCAGGGCAGGTATTTGGGTACTAGGAATGTGTGTGAAGCTATCTGAACGTGTAAGCACTTGCCAGACACTTTGCTTGCCTACTTGTCTCCGTCGATTCAACTGTTTGCTGATAGTGACAACCTGCTGATGCTTCGGCAGTGAAATTTATTTTTCCCCTTTATGCATGAAATGTCCATTTAACGTCATGAACGCACAAGAGGCGTGACGTAGCTGCTCGACTTTGTCTTCCAATTCTCTCCTAAGATTGTCTTCCTCCTTATTTCTGTTCCTCTTTTATTCTAACCACAAATTCTATCTTTCCCCACACACGCAATTGACTCACGCTTGAAGTTCACTGTCATTTCCGATACCACAGATGGTTTTGTCAGAAGCTTCTGGGGAGCTACCATAATCCTGTCTCGGCCGTCCGTATAAATTCATTGTAGTTGTACCCTCGAGAGGAATCAATCGCAGCACAGCAACTTTTGAAAAACAGCCAAGCAAACAGCTGCACCATAATTTGGCGATTCAATGTTCAGCTTTATGATGAGAGTGATCATAGACACGGGCTGTGCAATACTCTTTGCTTGAATACTCTCTCCATCACCTTTCGGAAGTAAATTCTTTTGGTGATTTGGCTTGCTAGTATTAAGGTTTCCTCTGCATGCACTGCATAATCAATGGGACGATCTCAATCATACATGAAAATGTCCAAGGCAGGCTCTACTTGTGATCTTGTCCTGAAATGATAGCAGATCATGATTCTAGATATATTGATCTCAGTTTGTTTCAATTAACGTCTGTTCTCGCTTCTTTGTTTTGGTTGTGGTATTTTTGGCATAACCGACTGGTTTAAAATGGTGAAGTGTTGAACCTCAAAGTTGAGCCATCAAGACTGAGAATATGTTGGATCTGTCTTGAGGCTTTCACATAATGTGCAATATGGGACATTGGGTACAACGAACTCAAACACACCTTCGCTGAAACGGAGTGAAGTTGTACCATGGTTTAGTCTGCAATGCCAGATGCCATTGAGTACAATATTATGTTCTTACTCAAAGCATTGACATTACGCTGAGCTGTGTTTTAGCTTGCCAGAGAACGGGCACTGACATCTCCTTGTTTGTGCATGTCCACCATCTCGCGTCTGCAGCTTGCTGAACGGTAGATTCAACTATGGCCTCCAGTTGCTGTGCTACCAGTTGCAGAGCAAATGTCTCGAATGCCTTATCAAGACTGGCCCGCCATCTGGCATTGCGGATTACCACACTTTTGCATTTCTCACTTGGTTTATTTTCTTATATATGTATATATAAATTCTTGTACCTGGTTGTTTTATTCTAATGGGCTCGAAGCAGAGGTCACAGTGTCCAAGAGTATTTATGTGAAGTGCGGAGTTTGGCACTTCTCTCAGCCTCTGGTGTTTAAACAAGGAATTGTATTTTTATTATGCGCTCATAGATAAGTGCTATGAATAATAATGTATATACACATTCATGTATACACAGGCAAGAAATATTCATATTTTTAATGACTTTATCGTTTTTCTCGTACAGCAAAAGGTGAAAATTAGCTGAAGGCAGCAGTGTGTATCTTTTATGGGTCCTTTATTTATTTTTTTCCATGTACATGCATCTGAACTGAAGCCAGGAGTGCAGAATGAAAGCATGGAAGAGGTAACTGTCTCAAATCATTATTAATATTTGGAGGCTGCCCTTATCATTTGGTGACTTAAAACAGGGTTATTTATATTGGATACTCACTGCCCTCCAAAACATTATGTACTCTGTCAACCCAATTTAACATGAACAGCTTGTCCTAGTATAATTTAGAGATCTGTACAAATTCGAAGCTTCATCCCAACCATGTCCTGCTGAATCCCCTTGCCCAACCATGAATTCATTTTTAGTCTGCAAAGATGTACAGAACAGTCACACTGCAGGGAATGTAAGTGCATGACTGAGGACTAGAATTGTCGTCAAAATATATTTTCTGCACTCTGTGATGCTAAGATGTTCGTAAAGTTTCTGGTGTAACAAGCGGCTACGTTTTTTTTCTTTTTTGGCAGGGTTAATACGCACATAATTTCCTTGAAGGTGTGTGAGATTTGGTCAGCAATGCTGAGACTGTGGTGAGGAATCGTGGAGAGCAGCGTTTGCAACTTCTTGATCTAAGCTCGTGCACATTGCCCTGTGTGGGTACTTTGAATGGTGACCACTTGCATGCACCATAGAGTGTTCTCTCGGATTGGTTCAACTGGTGTGGCATGGATTCTACCAGGACGATGGTGTGAAATTTTTCAAGAATTCTCAACAGGCTTTTCAATTCTGTAACAAATTGAACGCACCAAGCAAGGCATTGAATGTGACCATGAAAACACAGCATCCTGAAGTTAGTAGTACTCAGGTTCTCACAGAAAAATATTCATGTGGTGAACTCTCGCTCATATTACCTCTTTCGATGGACATTGTTGTTTATTTTGTATGTGCTTTTGTTTTTCGTTGTTTTTAACCTCGTGTGCCAGTGTTCTACAATGCACAAGAGCTACAGCGAAAATCATGTGCCAATGGGACTCTAAATGTAGCTTTCTTGCAAGCAACGACATCTGAAGAGTGGGATACTGTTCCGGTGGATCACACGAACCTTTGACCACCGAGGTGCTTCAGAAGACCTGGTTGCTAGTGGCATGGAGGACTGACATTCTATCAAAAATCGCAGTGGGGAACTGTGGCGTGGTTTACAATCGGAAGCCATGCAGCGCTAATTGCCACTGCGGCAAACGAAGCATACAGTATATGGGACAAGAGCAGAGGTTGCCTGACGCTGTTGCACTGCCACCAAATAGTGTGTTATCCTGTACCGGCTCCTTGTGTGTGTACGGCACTGAATGCCTGTGTGAACTGCTGTGTGTGCTCGCTTTTATTGACTGACATTGTGTGGGTCAAGGCTGTGGCAGCAGGGAATGGTCATTCCTGTATTTCTTTACACTCCTCAACACGAAATTTGTGCTGCGCGCTTTGTCGGCACGCAACGCACAGATAGCGTGCAGCACTATGCCAAAAGTGATTTTCTTCCAGTAAACAAACGTTAAACTGCGCTCAATATTATTCGGTTTCGCTCATGCAAGCTTCATCGTACAACTCAGTAACTACGTCCGGTCCACGTGACACAGCCATACGCTTAAGCATACAAGTTTTCGTCCTCATTACGTTTCATGGAAAGCTTGTCTAACAAGCTCGTCCAGCAGCACGTCCAACAAAGCTTGAACGAGCTGCCCTCGCAGCTGTGTCTAAGAGGTCCTAGACAGGCTTGCATACTTCGAATTTCCCTCCCGCGCATGCGCTCTTGTGCATGTTCCTTTCTACGAACAACGCGAGACGAAAACGGAAAAGCAGACGACACGAGCAATTCTTTTTTCGTGCTGTTGCAACACCACCACCTAGATAGCACAAGGCACTAGATCCATGACGCCATGCTAACTGGCCCGACTACCATAGAATCTAATGGGGATGCTCCCGAGTAAGCAGCGGTGATTTCGACGTCGCCGCTTTCGTCACGCCGGGTTTGTCAATGTAAATTTAGGGCCAGGTAGCAGGACGTCATGGATCGGAGTGAACAGGCCTCGTGCTACGTAGGTGGTGTTGGCTGTTGACATATCCCACGTGCAAGCGCCTGGACGCCCGACGACGTCATCGTGGCTGTGACATCGTAGCGGCTTAACGTTGGTCGCAACTAACACCGCGAGACCTGCCGCGCGGAACTGTTGTGATCGAGGCTGTGTGAGGACGAGGAGGAAAATTTTTTACTGCTTCACAAGCCTGCATCTCGTCCAGATACTGTTTATGGGTGGTACAAATCTGTCTAGGGCCTTTTGAACACCAACATGAAATGTAGCTCATCGCGATGCTCATAAGACACCGCAAAGATTAAAGTGCGCCGCGTCGGAATTCGTACGGAACACCATTTCTTTCTTCCAACCGTCCTGGATGGGTTGCTACTGCAGCAGCCGTGATGGAAATCGCCCGCCGTTGTAATTGTCTCAACAAGGGCGATAAATTCGAGGTTACTTTAGTATTATGCATTAAGTTATATTCGTAGCCGGATACGTTTGGTTAATCCGCCCGCTCACTGCCGTGCGCGGCATTTCGCCTGCGTGTTGAAATAGCGTTTACAACCGGTTGTTCTTCTTCCGGTTCTTCGTAACCTGCCTTAGTCTTGACTCGTGTTGTTGTTTTGGTTTTTTAGAGAACGTTTCAAATTTTCGAATAATGGAGAGCGTAGAATGACGTCACTGCCATGATTGACAAGCTTTACGCGAACCGAGCATCAGGCCTAGCCGCCTAGGTGCGCCACTTCCCTCATTTGAATCGGCCGATTCATGATTTCGCTTGAAAAACTACGAGTGGGGTAAATTGTACAACGGACAGGCTAACCTGTACAGCTTTACCGTTTTTACCTTCTGTGACTGTGACGCATGGAAGGTGGGAGGGAAGCGTGCGTGAAAACGGACTCTCTCTTATTGCAGCATGCAGCATGCCGTGTTGCCCGATGTGTCACTGAATTTGTATGCCGCTTGACTGAAGGTAAAGTAACATTATCGGGGCACAGGAGCTGTGCGCATTACTACAGTATAGGAAGGAAAATGAAAGCTGAATTATTGTCGACAGCTCAGCTGAATGTTCTTCGCCGTTGCGTTACCCCTTTCACGCACCGCCTTTTATTATTTTCTTTTTTATTCGCGTTTTTTTTTTTTTCTACACATGCGTCATTCCTGTGACTGTTGTCTGTAGTGCGCCTACGTTCTCCCGTTACGCGCCTCAAGTGACTTTGTTGTCCGGGCATAGTGCAATTTCGTTCACATCCGTTCCGCAGCGTAACAACGGATAAAAATAAAGTTCAGCGTATACTGCTGCATGCTGCCATGCGCACGTCATCGCCATCGCCATAGATAGATGTTTTGCGCAGAAGAAAGGGCAGAGGAGAGAGGTCAGCCTAGGTCGTGAGTTCCAAACCCGCTTCTACCGGTTGCCCACTGCTATAGGATTCGATACCAGTATCATCTGGCCAGAGCTAGCTGTGTTCCCTCCCCAAAAATACGTCTTACGATAAAGTTGTTCTTAAGAGCAAGTTGCAGCCAATCATGGCGATGAGCATATTATTATAGCGATGGCCGCCGGCGAATGGCAAAGAGAACTTACGAATTAAAAGCATTGTGAGCCAGGTTCTCTGCTTTCTTTGTTGGCGGCACTTAGGTGGAAGTGAAATTTTTTTTTTCGACACTTCAAGTTTCTTTTGGAAACACTGCGAGCATAAACAAGCATAACTGTCGAAACAACTTAAAGAACAAACAGCCAAACCCTGCTTTCTTGACGTTGTATGTCAAAGGGCGAGTCGGTGTCTGACCAAAAGTATATCTTGAAGCTATACTAAGAAGACCCAGCGGATTACTCAGAAAGACAGCTATGCAGTTAAGAACTGTGCTGGTATAGGGATCGAGCGCGGTACCACCACAATTCCGGCGCATTCGCTTTGTGCCAACAGAAATAATCAGGATGCTAGCCGTTGGCGTGGGAGGGCAAACTAACCGATAGCTGGAAGCGCTCGATTAACTCCTAAAACTGCAAAGATTTCTTTCGAGTGGCCAGTTAGTTAGCCAGAAGTGTATATCAATGTTTGCGTTCATTAATCTTCCTCTATCTCGCAGATCACTGAGGAATCTCTGGAGATTGTTTGCGCCCACAAAGTTGTTTTGCCGGGAATTCAAAGTTGTGCATGATCTTTCCTCGAGTCGTTAAGCGATAAACCACTCGAACCACAAGAACAGCTAATGAAAGTCTAGACCGTTACCGAAACATTGCAACGTCTAAACCAATTAACTCTCAGATTATATGTTATCTAGATGCATACTTCTAGACAACGTCCTGTGGCTTGCTAACCGTCCACGCGGTCAGTTTTCTATAATTTTCCATAATTAAAGTCGCCTATCGCGCCTTTTGCAGTCATTTCAAGAAGCATTTCTGCAGGTTTTGTGTTTCGTGGAAAGCCGAGCTATGCGAGCCGCTTGTATCCATTTCTACCCGTTGACGCTGATAGCGGAGTTTTGAGCCGACGAACACCCACAACCGAGGCAGCTCTCGTTCAAGTACAAGAGACTCTGCGACGATGCTTACATGATAGGCGCCGTGCCGAGAAAGCCTTCAAGCATGCCGACGAGCCGTTTGTCTCGTGTTGCTTTCGCGATCTTGCACGACATACAGGATTACGCGAATGCCCGAACGCGCCGAGCACGTGGCTAAGTGTCCGCCCAGTTGCTCTTGCATTCCCGGCGTGATGATTCACAGTATTCTGTTTCATTTTTATATTTATTTATTTTTTTAATTCCGTCGCTATGTGGACCGTGCTTTCCGGTGTGTTAAAGAGACGTCTCGCTATCCAAACTATAGACGACGGAAAGACAGTACGATATATGTATTGCTGCGCTCACTGCCAAGCTGTGACGCTTTCAAGTGGCTCGTTGCAAGCAGTTTGATCGCTAGTTTGGTCATTCAAAGTGATTTTGTATTCAAAAGAATATTGGACACTATTTGCTTTATTAAGAAAGACAACAAAAAATTAAGAAAGGTTAACGCTCATGTTGGAGTTTATGTGAAGCAAAGCTTTCGTTAAGTGGTTAATTAAATGTCGTACAACTAAACGTGGCGCGTACAACTGTCATTTTCATCCTATGCAACGTGTAATTTCCTGGCCCCAGATATCAAAAACGCGACCAACAGGTTTCTAGTAAGAACATCTCGTTTAAGTTATCGTTAAAAGAAAGGAAAGCTACTACACCCTCAAAAAAGTGCAAGTTCTTATGACTGGTCCAAATGCAGATCCTTCATTATAAGAACTTATGCGACAGGTATACCTAACACCCGCGAACGCAATGCTAATTCCCAAGGTCGCGAGAGAATTGACAAAGTGGCCTTTCCTGAAACGGTGACGTTCAAAGTTTAATGGCCAATCTCGGCGCAAGTGGATTGAAAGACTGATCGCGTAATTCAGGCGCATACCGACCTTTTGCGAAGTAAACAGTAGTAAATAGGCGTAATGCCAACGGTACTTGGAGGTACACTGTCCGAGAAAGTGTATACCTTCAAAAAACGTAGAACGAGCCGGAGCGTTTAGCAGTTCGTACATGTAGCTGTTTTTCTTTTCTTTTTTTGCATCATCGCGCGCATATAGGGTGCACATTCTGAATGAAGCAGCGCGTGAGTGGCTGGCGTTTTCGTGATAGGGCGCTTCATAATTAACGAGCTCTAGAGTCGCTTACACTTTCGGGTATCCAGTGCGTTACGAAAGTAGGAACCATGTAGTATATGCTAGCAGTACCGTATGACGTCATCGTGACGGTAGCATGTGTGGCAAAGACCTTAGGCGACGAGTTTATAGCCATGGCCGTAATCTCATAACCACGTGTAAACAAATACGTAAATGTGTTCACTAGCCAAAGTTTAAATTTGTGGTTGTTGACGACGTTAGCGCGCGTAGTGGCGTAGATAGCATGCAGCGACACTTCGATGGAACGAACTTTAAGAGACCTCAAGAAACTTCGTTGAATTGAAAGTCTTGTATTAGTAGAACGAAATTACGTGTGCTTGCTATGAGGGCTGGAATTTCGTAATTGTTCGTTGATATAAATATAGTTCGTTGAAGAGGTGTTTCAATATATATAGGCCAGACATGAGGCGAAAGCTTATTCAAGTGACGTGCTGTGAGAGATACGGGACAAAAAGAAAAAAAAAATAGGGGGGGGGGGGGGGGGGGAGGGACACGGTACTAACTTTTACCGCGACGCGCCAATTATTGTGCAGTGTCTTAATACGGTGAGTAAGGCGCCTCGTGGCCTGTGTATGTTTCTGTCGATCATATATACACATATACAGATACTATATATACTGAGAAGTGGCTCGTACAAGCATTTATTTTCCAGACGGATGTGTGTACATAGTGCGTAAACGCGGAAGCAGCTATGTACAATAGAGTCCATCTTTGCGTGGTACAGAGTTGGACCTCACGAGTCATCCTTATTTTCAACGTCCTGAAAGAGGTGTACATATAATATATTCGCCAAAACACACTTTAGTCGTCTTTATAAATTTTGTTCGCCTTGTTTTGTCTTTGTGTGTGCGTGTGTGTAGCATATATGCCGGCTGTGTCGAAAGGAGCGAGAACGAAAGGACAATAAAGACAATTGTGACATTTATTTAGCGGTGCGTGAATTGAATGTGTTCGCGAGCTGCGTTGACGCTTTTTTAATGCGAGAGCATTACTTGGCTCGTTGTGCCACCCCGCCGTCACCAGAAAGCCGCGGCAGAAAAACGGCACACAAATTACGTCACCTTCATCCAACTAAAAACAAAAGTGGACGCGGTGCGGATTCGATCCTTTGCCCGATCCTCGGTTATCCGAGCGCGCTAAACATTGCGCCACCGTTGCATTGCGCCACCGTTGCAAAAGGCGACAGTACTGAATATCTCTCAGCCTGTGCACGTGATTGGGCTCTGCCTGGCGGGCAATT
This sequence comes from Dermacentor silvarum, assembly GCF_013339745.2. Classification (NCBI taxonomy): domain Eukaryota; kingdom Metazoa; phylum Arthropoda; class Arachnida; order Ixodida; family Ixodidae; genus Dermacentor; species Dermacentor silvarum. The sequence continues at coordinate 223,491,378 of NC_051155.1, forward strand.
CACTAGATGGCAGAGCGATCGGCTACTGCGGAGCGAGCACGGCGAGCTGCAGCCAATCGCGCTGCCTTTCGTGTTGTCGGGGGCCTGCAGACGCCATCGCCGGAGCCCATGGTCGACGAAGAAGATGCAACGCGCTTCATATACCCGTCGGACGGAGACTACGACATCCCACCAGAGTATGAGGTGGAACCTACGCCCACGAACCCGATGAAGAAATTTAATGTCAACACCGTGGTGCCGCTCGGCAAAGTGGTGTCACCGTGCTGAAAAGTGGTGTCATGGAGAAAGAACACTCAACGCGATGTGCGTGAAACACTGCTTTAATGAGAACTCCGCAACTAAAACTCATCTGAGAGATGGCAATGTGGCCGGTTTGTCGTCTTTTTATTTATTTATTTATTTATTTATTTATTTATTTATTTATTTATTTATTTATTTATTTATTTATTTATTTATTTATTTATTTATTTATTTATTTATTTTATTTATTGCAGCGAATAGCCGTTAATGGTTGCAATCCACGCCAAAGATGCCCAGCTGTGTCCCGTTCACAACGAGGTAACCGCAACAAGAAATTGTTGTTGTCATCACAACGACAAGAAAAACAACAACATTCATAATAATCAATCAGTCAGTCAATCAATCAATCAATCTACAATTTATTTAACGTTCCCAGAAACAACACTGATGTCTAAGTACTGGTGTACTGAGAAACAAAAACAAGAAAGGAAGAAATGTAAACAACTACAACGAAAGCTATGGAAAAAAAAGCTTGATGAAAAAGAATAACAAATATAACAATAGTAATAGTCGTGTAGTCAGGATTATGAAGAAGCTAGTTCGCTAGCACATAATGCACTCCGTATCAAATGTGCCTAGCTTTAATATAGATGTTTCAATAAGCGAGTTTAATGCCGCACGGAACGCTGAACTAAATTTAGCGTGTTCTTTTTTCTTTTTTCATCGTCCTTTTTTTTTTCTTTCATTCAGCTCTCTGCCACTTTGTATCTATGCTAGTTCGCGTTATATTGTGTTTTTTACAATCCAAGAAAAGATGGACAGTATGAAAAAAAAATTAGAACATAATTCAGAAAAAAATTAGCGTAGCTTGCACTGGAGGCGCAATGCTAAAGAGACAGCGGAGCTGATGGGCACCTAGCTATAGTCCTGGCTTTTGGGCTAGGCTAAGCACTGCCAAGTCATCCCCACCATTTCCCGAAATTTATTGTTTACTGATTGATTATTGATTAGCTATTGATTGGCTATCGATGACTGACTAAGCTTAAGTAGTCCCAACCAGGGATAGGATAGGAATAAACTTTATTTGTCCAACGGTTATTGCTGTTGGTGCCAGGGCTAAGCTGCCAGGGGTCCATCGCCGGAGGAAAATCTTCCGAGGTCCCCGGCAATGGCCCTGGCCCGCTGGACGGCCCACTCTTGTTCAACCATGCTTAGCTATACTTAGCCAAGATCAGCTTCGCTAGTTCACAGGAGTATGTGCCATTGCGCTTGGACCCTTTCTGCACTACCGCCAGGATCGACCCACATTGTCTGTTCGCACGTTACGGACTAACGCTCGGCTTAAAGAGCTCCGCTGTTTAAACTTGTGTTGGGCCTAGTTACTGCTTAAAAGGGACATGTGTTCCACCCGTATCGCCGATTTCATTCCCACCAGGCCCGTAGCCGGGAATTTTTTTCGGGGGGGGGGGGGGGGGGGCACTTGTCGAATGCCTTGACTATTTGAAGAAAGCGCCCATTTTTCAGTAATTAGTTTCGGTAAAGCACGGAAAGATCAAAATTTTTGGTGTGCCCCACCCCCCTGGCTACGGGCCTGGTTCCCACTTTGCTTTTTTGGTGATGAACATGATCGTTATATCATAGTTCACAATAGTGCATTAGTCACGCAATAGCTAGCAGCTGACAACTAAATATGAGGTGTGATAAAGTAGAGAAATGAAGCATAGATGCTCCCCTCCTAAAGGTTACTGTACCTCTAATGGAATTGTGCTATGGCACGCGATAACGCTGATATATGGTTCCAAGAGGCGCGTGCCTACTGTGTAAGTGGCGTGAAATACGAGATAAGACTTTCGCATCACCGGCACGGTTTTCCCGGCAGATGGGGCTATATATAATGTTTATGCCAACGCCTTCTCGCTACAGTACATGGCCCCGCGGCCGCGAGTCTGGCAAAAAGATCGCGACCGTAAGAAGGGAGCGTTATCATACGATAAGGGAAAAGGGCGACCTGATCCGGACCTATTCGAAACCGTGTATGCACGCTTTCAAAGAGAGGAAGAACAAAGCAGGTCCGTTAGCAGTGGGCGTGTGCAGGCCTGCTGCCCGTCTTGTCAGCCGAATGCCATTTGAGATAACAGACTTGTGTGGACGGCGACCGCTAAACGACGTGACGCCGGACGTGTTGACTCCCTCCTCGCTATCGCGGGAAAAGCAGCTTCTAAACGTGACCGTCTGTGGTTGTCTCGCACGCCTCGACGACGGGGACAAGAAGAGCAGTGTCTCGCTGTGTGTACCAAGGACGACCTCTGCATGGATTGCCTCGGCAGTGCGCAATCGTACAAATTGCGGCGTGACTTCCGCGGATTTTCCCCGAAGGTATACGTTACCGAAACAGCGTGCGAAATAAATATAACGGTAATGGTATTCTCCGAGGTCGCCCTTTATGGTCTGTTCTTGCTTGCAAGTTGCATTTTACCTCTTCCGTCCGACAAGAAATAGGAAACGCAAAATTCCTTTCCGTGAGTCTCTACATGATACATGTGCGTCACCGTCATTCGAGTCGCGTAGGCGCGCGAGCTCCACGTCGCAAGTGAAGTGGTAGGTTGCGTATCGGGCATTAAAAAAAATGAAAAAAAAAAAACATTGACAAATTCTGGGGTTTTAGGGTACCAAAACCACCATCTGCTTTTGACGCACGCCGTGGCCTTGAGTGGCTCCGGAGTAATGTTGACCACCTGGGATTCGTGAAGGTGCACCCAATGCACAGATGAACATTTTTTGCCTTTCGCTCCCATCGTAATGCGGCCGCCGCAGCCGGGGTCCAACCCGCGACCTCGAGCTCAGGGCCAGTATTTTGTAGCGATGCCTTTCCGATGCTAATGCCTTTTCGCGCTTGGTCAGTGGTCAGAGCGACGGTCCGCTCACGTTACCAACGGGATCAGCCGGCCGTGAGCGGTGGATGATAAGACTAGTATAGAATAAGGCATAACGCATCGCTACAAAATACCGGCCCAGCAGCGCTATGCCATGGCCACTGGGCTATCCGCGGCGGGGAAAAAAAAACATACATTTTAGTGAAAGCTAGAAAGCGTTCCCTTGCTTCGCGCCTGGCGCGCGATACTCCAATTGAGGATGACAAGTGAAATAAAAGGGAAAAAAATGTAATTGAAAGTGAGAAAAGGAATTGAGCCTCACAGACATCGACCGCAGACGCACAAGCAACGTTCCCTGCATACCAGTCAAAAATAGGAGCAATTTCAGAAGGATATATAAGCCCTCTTGATGTTCTATATAAACTGTGTACCATGTTTAAGAAGCATACTAAGGCGGCGTATTAAATTAAATTAGTAAATTACGCATCATGGCACAGCAACTAGGTCACTGTTACCGTGATAAGGAACCTGGCTGGACAGAAAGGACGCAAAAATTAAATATTGGTGGTGGCGCTTGCCTGATGTTCTCGCATCGTGCTCGCCATTGCGTCATCTAGTTTGACAGCACCGACTCGGGTCTAGTTGATTGTTCATCGGTAAAGAAGGACCAAATTTCATTCTAAAGGTACCATACAGTCGCCCTATACAGCAACGGTTCAAAACGTTTCCTGCTGATAATTAAGAGTGGCCCAAATGCTACGCTTATAGGTTCCGCAACGAAGTGTTAAAAATACGAGTAATGCGGGTTCGTCCTTCATTTTCTCCAACATCTAAGAACCGCTTTGCAGTCCAACGAATGAAAACAGCGTTTTCAACAAATACTTTACCAGCCTTTAGGCTTTGTTCGAAGCATCATACGCAACGTGTTTGCAGTGACCGTAAGGCGTTCAGTATACGCATTTTCATGGACAAGTACCTGCCTAAAGCGCTGACGTCCGTCGAGGACTCCGGTCACGGGCAAATGTGAAATGTGAATGGAAACACGATGAAGCCATGGCAGCGCAAATAAAATAGTCACAAAGAACACAGTGCCGGCCATCACGGGGGCTACACTCCCAAATGATTCATTAGTCGCCCTAGAAGAACAGAGGAAACAATAAAATGCGCATGCATACATGTTCAGGACGGGAAATTAACACACACCTCTCGCTTCCAAATAGGCACAAAGAAGTATTGCTGGCGCAATTATTTCGTGCCTCTTTTCGTGATATGAAGGGCTTCCAAAAGTTCACGTGCAGTAGTTTCTGTGCTAATTTGTGAAAGAGGCACTTCACTGTTTCACTTGCCGATGGCCTTCTACGGCATTCAAGTAGCGCAGCATTCAGGGTACGGTGTGATTCAGGCGCAAGGAAAACGCGGGACGTCGACAGCCGAAGCTGGACAAAGGTTACGGAACACGTCATTGGTTCTCCGGCTCTAAAGCTCTCTCTCTTTCGTGGAACAGAGACAGAGACAGCGCGGCTCGTAGCCGCAGTGACGTTGTCGTAGAAGAACGATGAAAACGCAGCTGCGTGCTGACATGACTGACGCATCGCTGACTGGGCAGTTTGGTCAGCGCTGCGTTTGTCATTTCCCTCCGCGTCCTGACCTGGCGTGGCTGTCGCCTGTGCAAGCTCTTTTTTGTTTGTTTGTTTGTTTGTTTGTTTGTTTGTTTGTTTGTTTGTTTGTTTGTTTGTTTGTTTGTTTGTTTGTTTGTTTATACCGTCAGCCCAAGAAAGGGCCTTTACAGGAATGGATGAAAATACAAGATACAAAATTTTGCTACATGACGAGCGAAAGACGACAAAGCAGTACAATGGCAGTATCTATAAAAAGTTACATGCGGTGAACAAAGACAAAATACACTTGGGGCGCGATCTTGTACGCGTTCCAAAATGGAACGGAGGCGTTCCGTTCCATCGAGCCGCACACGATTGGTCAATTTGAACCGCGACGTTCAAATTGACCAATCGTGTGCGGCTCGATGGAACGGAACGCCTCCGTTCCATTTTGGAACGCGTACAAGATCGCGCCCTTGTTTTGTGCGCATCAGAAACGGAAGTGCATGCTAAGACGCATTCATATCAGAGGAGTCTTTAAACCAGCACTAAAAAGCACTGGCGGAGGAAGATATAAGACTGGATTTTGGCAAATTCATTCCATATTTTAATCGCCCTCAGGAAAAGCTATGTTCGAATGTATCATTCCGTGTAACTGACGGATGTGTATATAGACTCTGCCTGTGTCTGAAGCGTTGATCTGGTGAACTTACACAGAATTCAAATAAATTCATTTTAATCTGCCTTTTAAATAATTATAAATGCAAATTTTATTCGGTCAAACTTAGTCCTTTGTTCTAAAGCGAAAATGTTTGCACGACTGCGTAGTTCAGTAGGAGACTGCACGCGCTGATATTTATTAAATATGAATCTAGAAGCCAGTCGTTGAACTCTGTCCCATTTATGACAGTTAGTATATACGTGTGTGAGTCCCATACTATCTTATCATATTCAATAATTGGCCGTGTTAATTAGCATCTTATACACCAGGCTTTTCACTTCAGGAGTTGCGCTGTACAATCTTCGCTAGAGGCCTCGCAGAACTTTGTTTGCCCTGCCACAGACTTCATTGATGTGCGTGTTTCACCGCAAGTCTGAGGTAAATATTAATCCTAAATATTTGCATTCTGTTACTCTATTTAGTTCGTGTTGACCGATGCTGTATTTATACCTCAGGGACGCCTTTTTCCTTGTTACAGTCATACAAACTGATTTTACTGGGATCAGTGACATTTTCCATTCGTTACACCATTCTAGGATTTTTTTTTTTGTAAATTGTTGCTGAGGTTTAACTGGTCACTTAAAGATTATATCCTATTATATATGACGCAGTAGTCTGCAAACAATCTTAGTGGGACGGTTATATCAGAAGGCAAATCCTTAATAAAGATAAGAAATAAAATAGGCCCTAAAACACTGCCTTGAGGCACTCCAGACAAAACCAGTTTGGACCTAAATTTAAAAATATGCAAATGCCACGTAGCTGGGCAGAACCAAGGTAATGTTGTTTGCCGTCGCTTGGAGATTGATTGATTGATTGACTGATTGATTGATTGATTGAATAACCTTTATTTTTTCAGTCCTGCAGAACGCGTATTAGCACGTCGCGGGCCGCTTTCACGCCGACAGGTCTAGCCTGCCAGCCGCATCGTGGGCCTGCTGGACAGCCCAACGTTGCTCAGCCAGGAGTGGGTTGCCGAGGGCCGCCTCCCACCTAGCTGAGCTGAGGTCAGGGCTTGCTATAAAAATACATGTCCCCAGAGCATGTGTGAAAGTGTCGATCTATTCCCCGCAAGCAGGCCACGCGTCATCAGTGTGAATCTCCGGATATATCGCATGTAACGTGAACAGATTGGGATATGTCTGCAAGAGAGAGAGAATAAACTTTTATTCACTAAGGCAAGGTAATTCTTCCTCGTTGGGTGGGGAAGTCTGAATGTCAGTGCCTGTGGCCTGGCGAGCTGAGCAGGTGGCCATTGCCTTGGCGATGCTTGATGACAACAGCGACTATAGTACCGCTGTCAAAACGCTGGCGTCAGAGGCTGCACAGGCGGCGGAAGCCGGCAAGGCTGCGCGCCTGCGCCGCAGTGGGAGAACGGGCATGCACACGCACAGTCTAGCATGGAGGAATGCAGTCTAGGGTGCCTCGATGCCCTCCTCGCCCACCGCTCCCCTTCCACTGAGAAGTCGCGTTTGCTCTCCGCCGTGCGTTCGCTCCCCGTGAAAGCGCGCGTCCCTCGCCCTCGCGTGCTTTCACTCGCACATACAGCATATGGCCAATGAGAGTTTTTTTTTTATTGCGATAGCAATTATATGGACACTTCAACCGGATTTCTGCCGTCGCCGTCGCCGTGAGGTTCCCTATAGATAAAATCTTCGGCGCGCGCCGTATGCCCGAGCGGAAGCGTGCGGGGACGCGCGCTATCACGGAGAGCGGACGCACTCAATCTCCCAAGCGCAAGCAAGGAAGCGGGAAGCCAGCGCCGGAGGGAGCAGGGGGGGGGGGGGGGGGGGCGCACTTCTACTCTGCCAACAACCGCGCTCGTCGCTCGCTCGCACTGTCGCTTATCTCCACACGGCTCTGACCTTTATGCGCCGTGCATTCGCCGCACAGTTTCCGTTGAAGCGATAGACCGCACGTACCTTCGCCCGCTGCTGCGGCGTATGAGCTTGCTGCCAGCGTTTTGACAGTCGTTGTCTGCAGTCATTCAGTGTGATCTATTCATGTTTGTTTGTGCGCGCTCACACCACGCTTGTTCAATCAGTTAGTAATAGTCGGGCCACATTTTGCAACGCACGCTACACATGCAATGCTGCACGGTTCGGCAGTGCAGCGCTACAGGTGTGTCCCTTCGCACGCGCTGCCCACGGGAAGCGCTTCTCATCAACACCACCGTTTCACACGCGCCTTCTCGTGGTCATCGAGTCTCTCTTCATGTCGGTCTACTTACGCCGCAGCACACCTGCTTACTTAATCAGCTCATGTTTACTACAATTCATATTGCTACCAAAGCCGCTCACCTTACTTCGCATGACATTGCTGTGTTGCTATCGCATTCATTGCTTCGCCCTTAGGGCGAAACTGTGACATTTATTTTCTATTGCCGGACGAGAGCATTGAAGAGTGAGCCTTTAACAGCTTCGCTGTAAAACATCCGGTAGAAAACATCCGTAATAAATGCCAAGGACAGCGTTCGATTCTTTGAAATCAGCTGGAAGTCATTTGAGCTACATTTTGCATAAACCACCTAAAGGACGAAGCAAGGGCAAATGCGTTCACATTCGGGAAGATCGAGAGTGGCGTGATGCAGTGACTCCACCACGTGGCTCCACCACGTGACCCACGAGACGGCGGATTGCACTGTCTCCGAGATAGGCCCAGTTTTGATTATACCATCTTTGGGATCAGCCATGTTTACTATTAAACTCTGTCTCTGGGATCGATTGTTCACCTTACTCGGTGAGAAACTGACTGAGCAGACACGCAAGACGCCGGCTAGGGAAGGCAAGAAAAGCTTCGCTTTAAGAAAGGCATTATGCACTTGAAGGCGTATATTTGTTGCAGTGAGGGTATTTAGGTATCTTTAGTTGTTTAATTGCAAACTTCCGTAGAGAACAGAGCCTGTCATTGGCACATTTGCACATTTGATCCATTATATGCGTCCCACATGCCGCCTCCTATATATAGTGTTCGCAGTCAGAGACCAACCAACCACCCATTGATTGAAGGATCCCAGTATCTTACACATGTGATAATTTTCTGGGGAAAACGGCCAATGTCGTAATGCTAACAGAGACACAAAGGATCTTTAATGGTCTCCTCGCATCCGCAACTGTTGCATGCAAATGTGTACACGTACAGTGGTGAGCACTGTTAGGGTGAACACCTCATTAGTATTCAAGTTGGTATAACTTCAACATACCTTCTACTTCAGGGGGGAAATGTGCCGAATACAACGCCTAATGATGATGCCGATAAAATAAATAACAGTTTTCTTTATTTTGTGCTAAACATCAACTGCTATAGGCTCGTGAATACTAATGAGGTGTTCATCCTAACAGTGCTCACCACTGTACCCATACTAGCGCCTGCTTGTAAAAGCTACTCGCGGTGCGACAATCTAATGTAACAGCAGGATATATGCGTGGTGGTGCTTGCCACTTTAACAAGGGTTCAATGATACGCAGTTCGAAGTCCAAATTAAGCTTGTACGTCTCCAAAATGACACGCGAAGAAAGCGGGTTAAAAGAAGATGTCGCAGTTCCGCCCGAAAGACGAAGCATCAATTGCAATAGCAAATTAGTAGAGAGCTACTCGGAGTAGGGATAGTAGCTTTATCGGCTGCATAAACTTGGGCACATTCGCTTACTAACTGAATTAACAAGCATGGTGTCAGCGCGCACAAGCAAACATGAATCGATCACACTGAATGACCGCAGACGACTGTCAAAACGCTGGCAGCAAGCGCAGCCGCCGCAGCGGGCGAAGGTTCGTGCGGTCTATCGCTTCAACGGAAACTGAGCGGCGAATGCACAGGACATACAAAGGCCAGAGCCGTGTGGAGATAAGAGACAATGCGGGCGACCGCCACAGCCGGGCAAAGTACAAGCGCTGTTGTTGGCAGGGTAGAAGCTGCCCCCCCCCCCTCCCATCCCTCCCGCGCTGCCTTCAGACGGCGCGCGGCGACGATTTTATCGCCCTTGGACTTTATACGGAACCTCACGGCGACGCCGACGGCAGAAATCCGGTTGAAGTGTCCATATAATTGCTATCGCAATAAAACGTCACGCGAAGAAAGAGGGTTAAAAAGATGGTCTTAAGGGGGGTTTTAAAGGTGTGTGGACGACAGCAACGATGGCGTCAGCGGCATCGCTGAGAGTCGTACAACGTGTCTCAATGCGCCGTTGTTCGCGCCTTTGCTGACCGCTGTAGCTGACTCAGCGGGCACCGTTCCTCGCACCCCAACCGAGGCTCGACCGGTCGAGGCGTTTTACCCTTGCATGTGCATGACGGGCTGTGTGTTATACAGTATATACGGTGCAGTCCTTTTCCAACTCATAACGAACTTCTTTCGCGCGACCGCAGCGTATTTCAGCATAAGCAATATTTGGGTAAACGGAGGCATAACCGTTTCTGCGTTGCACAGTCGACCAAAAAGGAAGTGCAGATATGACTGCAAGCCACCTGCTGTTTCGCGCACGTAATATCTGTACTGCTGATACGAGGTGGCTGGCGTGGTTCGCGCTGCCTGGTAAACAGATGTGGCCACATGTGTTTAGGTGCTGGCGTTCCACCGCAGAGTCAAGCGATGGCGCGATTTCTGAGAACTATAACGTGCGTCTCGATGGTCGTGCACATGTTTCGTCTTTGATTGAATATGCTGTTGATACGCAAGCAGTATCACTAAATGACTCCACGACTTTTCTTCTTTTATGTACTAGTGTACTGTGCAAGTAAATGGAAACACAATGGTACGATGGGCAAATCAGGAAACACCAAACGGGCGTTGAGGATCCAGCTTCCATTCATTCATTCATTCATTCACAGTACTCAGCATAAAACTGCAATAGACACCAAGTGGAAGATCAGTGTTTTCTCACTATCACGTAGTTTCTAAACATCACTGTTACATTAATAACAAATTAAAACAAGAAAAGTTCATCAGTGCGCTGTCTAACAGCGTGGTTGATTATATATAAAGCCTGCGTCCCAGATCCCTGACAAACAGTATTTTTGAAAGAGCATGTAGACGACTCAAGTGGGCGGAAATCGAGATTTAGTTTTGACCTCGACGGTCGTGAGAAAGCGAATTCATCATCGACGAATGGTAGCGATCGACCGCTCAAGTGTGATGACTCATTCGTCACTGCTACTAGACGTAGAAAGCTCTGAAGATTCGCTTTGGACTCTGTTCGTAAAGTATGCGCCTCCTAAAATTGATTCTCTTTCGCGATATTTACGACGGTCATCAAAGTGCTATATGGAGCCAATTGACTCTGATAGGTCGCGCTCGCGCACTTACGATTCTCTGCCTTTCCACGGAAGCATATCGACCGGTCTGGCCTGTAGTACTTACATAGACGCTCTAGTGTGTACGCATCTACATCGTAGGGCGGCTCCTTGCAGGCTACACGTTCCCGGAATTTTGAGTGCCTCAAGACATGCAATGTCGCGCTTCTTGCCGGGATTTCCCGTCAACGTTTCCGTGTACGTCGCTCAAGAGCACAAATATTGACTCCTTCATCTGAGAGAACATGCACAACCGGTGGCGTATGTACTAGTTACGTGTCCCAGCCACAATGGATCGTGTTAAAGAAGATAAGAAAGAAAAGCAGTCCGATGCACATGAAAACAACTGTATAACTGTGGTTAGCAACCTCCATGGAGAATCCTCCAGTATTTTTTGTTGTGCTCTTATTAACAGAGGAAGTAATACCGATAAATAACAAACCTTGTATTGACGTTGTGGCTGTATAGTTAATCATTAAAAAAGTGTTAATCAAGCTAAACTCATCACCCTATCAATAAGAACACAAACAAATACTTGAAGGTTCGCCAGGAGTTTGCTAAAAACGTACAGTTTGTTTTATCCGCACAGAAGGCTTCGGAACACAACCATCCCCTCCTTCCATCCCATGATATACTTGAAAAAACAGGCCGGGGTGGCTCAGTCAGCTAAGGCGTTGCGCTGCTGAGCATGAGATCGCAGGATCGAATCCCGGCCGCGGCGGCCGCATTTCGATGGAGGCGAAATGCAAAAACGCCCGTGTGCTTGCGTTGTAGTGTACGTTAAAGAACCCCAGGTGGTCAAAACTATTCCGGACCCCCCCCCCCCCCCCCTCTACGGCGTGCCTCATAATCAGAACTGGTTTTGGCACGTAAAACCCCAGAAAGAAGAATGCTTTTGTCAAAAGAAACTAGCTATATAAGAGCGTGAGTGTCACCGATTCCTGGCAGCGCCTCAGAGGGATGAACTTACGACCCAATGTGCAAGTTTCACCATATCGTAGAGCCTTGACTGGCGAGATTGGACACGCCTATACCGTGTTTGGCTAAATGGCACCGATACAAAATATATTTCCGATTTAAAGTTGAAGATAAAATCGCAACTGTTCCCTGCGTGCAACGTAATGAAAGATATAAGTATATAACTTAATTTGCTCTTGCTGCGTATTGTCATGAAAATAACCGCCCTGATGTGCGCACTGAATATACAGCAAAGACTATACCATGTCTTTTGATCCGACATGGGCTAGCTCTTCCGATACCGATAACCAGCGAGCACGGAAAACCGCTTCAAGCGATAGAGCGAAAGCAGCAAGTTCAAATCCGCTTATAATAGCAGAATTGGTCAACCTGCTATGACGTGGCACTTCCATGCATGGGGACCCTCGAACTAGGAAACTCCATATATACTCTGGATATCAACAGAAGAGTTCGCGTTCCTGTACTGCGTTATCAGTGTGTGCTGAAGAAACGGGAAGCCGACCAGACTTCCCGCGGAGTCAGCTGCGGTCATGCGCGCGTTGACTTCGTTTCATTCGGCAGAAACTGTACCTATCGACTGTACACGACTACATGCATCGACTGTATGTATACTGCTGAGACTGTATACGTATCTTTGGCTGAATACGGTTAGTAAACCCTCACGTTGACGAGCCTATAACGCGGACATTGCTTGGAGTAACAACAACGACCGCAGCATATTTGTCTTCGATACCCAATTATACTTTTGTGTATTTGTGTGTTCTTTCCACAAGCTGAGCGTCGAAGGTAAGGTCATACCTTTAGCCAACTTTTCTCTTGCTTACGATTCAACTTTTCCTCTCTCGCATGTTCGCGCCGAACACCCATTTGAGAATATTTCTTGATGTGTTCCCGCTTCGCGATAAATGCACGCGGAATCCGCGCGCATGTTCGCATGTGGTAGACACTATTAATCCCATTATAGATGTAGCGCATGTCACATGGTCCGGCTATTCTTCGATCTTGCCTAAAGGCAGCTGTTACATATACTGCGCGCTCTGACGTAACACGTAGAAACGTCCGGTTATTCTTCGAGCTTGCCTAAAGGCAGCTGTTACATATACTGCGCGCTCTGACGTAACGCGTAGAAACGAATAGATAAAAATAACCGGCTGTTACCAAGGGGGCGCGGGACGACGATTGCTGTGCGCGCGCACAGTTGATATTTCACAACGACCTTCATTTCGGCACATGAAACGCTTCCGCGATTCGTTCGCTGTGTGCATCTCCGAATGCCAAGCGCGCCAACATGGCGCACTGCACGAGACATTCAGGTGCACCTGCATTTGTTTGCGCCAGCAGCGCATTCGCAAAGCAAACACTAAATCTTGATCGTACACGCCACGTGCAAGCGCAGCCGGTGCGCAGTTTCTTTAGGTGGCCCTGCACACGCCATGTGTGTAGCGAGCATGCACACCATAGAACTGAGCGGAGGAGAAACGCACAGCGTTTGCTTATGGAGGCGTAGACGTGAGTACGCATATTATGAGGCCTGGCCACGTGGTTCAGAAAAATAAAGGGAAAAAAAGAAGAAAAGGTATTCTGCCACCGTGGAGAGGCATCTCGTTTCTATTCCACTGCGGTGACACACGTTTCTTTTTTTTTTTTTTTTAATGGCGACCTTCTCCCGAGCTCGAGGTTACGGGTGCTATTTCCGGCCACGGCGGCCGCACTGCAGCGCATGCAGTTTTTGTAAAAGTGCACGTTAAATAACCTCACATGGTGAAAGTTACTATAGCATAAGCACCGCCAGGAGCGTAGCCCTGCAAGGGCGATGGGGAGGGGGAGTTGAGGGGAGGCCCACCAGGCACGTGCCAACACATTCATATGCTGCCTGGAGGCGAGGCAAGCTTATTTAATGACTGAAATTAGGTTGGTGTTCAGAAGTTGTCTGTTCCATGCGTTCTCTGAGAAACTATAATGCCTCTCAGCAGTGTCAGCAGCTGTCTGGCAGCAGAATCGTTCGGAACAGTCTCGGATTGCTTGGTATCTTTTAGAGCGCAGCTCTTCGGCGCCCATTAGTGCGTTGAGCGTCGGCGTCGTCGGCGTCCCTCGGTGTAACCGAGTGAACGAGCACAGCGAAGGATGAAAGAGCGCACGCGGAGCGCAGCGGGGGATGACTGAGGGAGCGAAGAGAGCGCGAGGAGGAACGCGGAGGAGGAAAGTATGACGAAGGGGTAAGGAGGAAAGCGGAGTGCCGCCCGAGACCTGCTTCACGGCGGCAGCCAGGCATGCGGCGAGCGCGTCTACCGATACCATGATCATCATCATCATCATCATTAGCCTATATTTTATGTCCACTGCAGGACGAAGGCCTCTCCCTGCGATCTCCAATTACCCCTGTCTTGCGCTAGCGTATTCCAACTTGCGCCTGCGAATTTCCTAACTTCCTCACCCCATCTGGTTTTCTGTCGACCTCGACTGCTTCCCTTCTCTTGGTATCCATTCTGTAACCCTAATGGTCCATCGGTTATCCATCCTACGCATTACATGGCCTGCCCAGCTCCATTTCTTCTGCTTAATGTCAACTAGAATATCGGCTATCCCCATTTGTTCTCTGATCCCCACCGCCCTCTTCCTGTCTCTTAACGTTACTCCTAAGATTTTTCGTTCCATCGCTCTTTGTGTAGTCCTTAACTTGTTCTCGAGCTTCTTTGTTAAGCTCCAAGTTTCTGCCCCATATGTTAGCACCGGTAGAATTCAATGATTGTACACTTTTCTTTTCAACGACAGTGGTAAGCTCCCAGTCAGGATTTGGCAATGCCTGCCGTATGCACTCCAACCCAATTTTATTCTTCTGTGAATTTCTTTCTCATGATCAGGGTCCCCTGTGAGTAATTGACCTAGATAAACGTGCTCCTTTACAGGCTGACTGGCGATCCTGAATTCTTGTTCCCTTGCCAGGCTATTGAATATTATCTTTGTCTTCTGCATATTCATCTTCAACCCAATTCTTACACTTTCTCGATTAAGGTCCTCAATCATTTGCTGTAATTCGTCTCCAGTGTTGCTGAATAGGACAATGTCATCTGCAAACCGAAGATTACTGAGATTTTCGCCGTTGATCCTCACTCCTAATCCTTCCCAGTCTAAGAGCTTGAATACTTCTAAGCATGCAGTGAATAGCATTGGAGAGATTGTGTCTCCTTGCCTGACCCCTTTCTTGATAGGTAACTTTCTACTTTTCTTGTGGATAATCAAGGTAGCTGTGGAATCCTTGTAGATATTTGCTAAGATATTCACGTATGCCTCCTGTACTCCATGATTACGCAATGCCTCTATGACTGCTGGTATCTCTACTGAATCAAATGCCTTTTCATAATCTATGAAAGCAATATAGAGAGGTTGACTGTACTCCGCAGATTTCTCGATTACCTGATTGATGACATGGATATGAGCCATCGTAGAATATCCCTTCCTGAAGCCAGCCTGCTCTCTTGGTTGGCTGAAGTCAAGTGTTGCCCTGATTCTATTGGAAATTATCTTGGTGAATATTTTATACAATACTGAAAGCAAGCTAATGGGTCTATAATTCTTCAATTCTTTGCTATACTAGTTCAGGTGCAACCAAACTAGGCAGGCCCACTAAGCTTCATCAAAATCACTCGCTCACCAGAACAGGAATTGGCCTCCCTGGTGCAGTATTCGGCCACTACCTCCCTCATGACTCCGAAAAATTAACACCGATACCATATATGGAAACAAAGCGCTGGCGTGGACTTCGAACCCAATGCGCATGCGCTACTTCGCCTGCATCATAACCGCTAGAGAATGCGCTCCGCGAGAGCCACGCGTTCCCGTGTTCACGCTTTCTTTCTTAACAATGAGCCACGCAACCGGTGGAAATGCTTCGCCTGCCGCTGCTGCTAAACGAGCTGCCCGAGCGGAGGCTCAGAGCCGCCAGCGAGGACCCTGTCGTTCAGAATTAAATTCTTTGCCACAATATATCGCGAATTCAAAAGACCTATACAGCTTTGCTCAAAATTCGCATTAGGGAGTATCGTAATCGTCGGGGATCTTTTTTTACAGCCAACCTGTATACCTCTACCAGCCAAGAAAATTTTCGTGTCGTTGGCGTAAGCAAAAAACGTCCGGCAAAAGATCCCCAGCCGCGCCGTAGCCATGGCAACCAGTAACCACCTCGCGGAGTGTTGCGCGCTATGCTTGGGAGAGAGAAAGAGAAAATGAGAGCGAGAGAGAAAGAGAGAAAGAAATTTTAGCAGCAACAACGAGGCAACGCACATTTATGTGTGGTGTCCATGTAATTGCTATCACAATAAAAATTTAAAGGAATGGACAGGTAAGTACTTGAGCAAGATTGTGGGCTCCCATTTGCCTGCTCAGATGTTATTGCCTAGTGACTGAGCATACTCATGTTACCATGTGAAAGCCTCTAAAGTCTTTTAACAGCGGAGCTGTTTCAGCCGGCCGTAATGTGTACCGCCTACCACTGTGTTGCCTAGCAACCACCTCGCGGAGCGTCGCGCGCTATGCTCGGGAGAGAGAAAGAGTAAATGAGAGCGAGAGAGAGAGAGAAACAAATTGTAGCAGTACTCTAGCCACTGTAGCAGTACCAACGAGGCAACGCGCAGAGGTCGACGCCATCCGCGCTTCTCCGTTTCCCCGCATTAGCGCCGAACGCTCGCGGTGTCCTTGACTGCAGCAGGCGCCTCTAGCGGCGGCTCGGCCGAGCTCACACCAGCTGTGCGCTACTGCACATGCGCCGTGACGTCATCCTGGCGTGTCGTCTGCTGCGCACCGCCCGTACGCTGTGCATAGCTTTCGCCCCACTTTCCTTATGTGTGCTAGGACTGCAAGTGCTTCGCGAGGCATTCCCCGATCACACGGATCACGAAGAAACGCTTATACACCCGTATAACTTAGCATCACTTGGCATTACTTCGTATAACTTAACATCACTTCGTATAGCCATGACCAGCTAGGAACCGATCAGCTCCGCTGTGTCTTTAGCCTTGCGCCACTAGTACAAGCTACCCCGATCTCCTTTGAAATCAGGCATACAGCATACAGCTCAGCACTCGTTTTCAAAAGAAAAACCACAAAACAAGCATCAAAATCACATGATGGATGATAAGGCACATGTGAACAATGGGAACACCCTCCGACGCGTTCCGGTAAAGATTAGGTTTGCAGCTGCTTCGAAAGGGGTTGACGTCATTCAAAACTCTCATGTGAAGTGCAAACCGTATAATCTATGCTAATGACGTCTGCGAATAATGCGAAGCACGTTCCTTCTCCCGCGTGTGTTTCCCGGTAAAAATTATGGTTGCGTAAGCTACTCCGAGTGGAAAAGTACCCAACAGCATAGAAATCACGTAGTGACGTCACCACGGTCTAGCCACTCATTCAGCTCATTCCAGGCTACCATGGATAGACCACGGAAAGTAAAGACGCCAGAAGAACAGCGTGAATATAATGTCGTTGTGAAGTAATAAAGGGTGTGGTTTATTTCACATTTCACTTGTCTCTGGTTTCACTCTTTGTAGAGCCACATGTGTGAATTCAAGTGACGTCACAATGGGTAATCGTTGTGGGTGTCGTTTACAGCTTCGCTGTCCAACCACCTCCACAGCGTGGATTGGAGCCACTGTTTTTTTTTCCCGAGACTCAATAACTGTTACAGCTAATATTCGAACAAAAACGAATATTCTCACAATTTCAAAGAGGTAGTACATTCTCTTATCAAATGCGAATCGAGTAGCAAATGCTATTCGATCTACGTATATTCAAAATATGGAATACTCGCACAACTCTAACTTTTCACATATCTCCACTAAACTCTCGATGTATGGTGCACGTCGCGACGTGTCAAACTTTGACATTTGGGAGCCTACGGTATTTTTGATGGGCTCGCGGGACCAAGCTTTAGTCACGCTATATCCGGGAAAACATATCAACGGGAAACACGCCGGGGCGGCTCGAGCACGAGGATGCCTGTTTGTGTCTTGGCAGTAACGGCCGCATTCGGGCGGAGAGCATTACTGCACTGAGCATTACTGTGCTTTACACAGTAATTCCCTTTGGTGTCTCTCAATGTCCCGGTATTGATTTGGTTCGATGCACTCACACACTCACTCACTCACTTAAATAATCAATCCATATAGAACGCGATAGGGACGGTGTACTGCATGTAGTATATACGTATATCATTAATTCGTGTGAATGTCAAAACGTCTAGCAGGAATGGTGTGGCCGATTGTGCTATGAGAAACGCACTCATGAGCACCCTCACGAGGGCGCGTTC
Organism: Dermacentor silvarum; assembly: GCF_013339745.2. NCBI lineage: Eukaryota > Metazoa > Arthropoda > Arachnida > Ixodida > Ixodidae > Dermacentor > Dermacentor silvarum. Next base: position 223,509,381 of record NC_051155.1, read on the forward strand.
TAACCCTCATTTGCCCTCAACCTCACGGAGTGAGGTGAGGATCGGAGTTGGAGAATTTGTGTGGTCGAGGGTGACGTACAGGACAGACCTCGTGAGGCGAGGGAGAGGCGGCTTAGTCGAAGTGAGGCTAAATGTGGAAGCCATGATTCAAGCCGCTATGGTTATCTCATCTGCATTACACGTTCCTTCACAAACGCTTACCCGCCGTGGTAGCTTAGCGGATATATGGTGTTGCGCTGCTAAGCATGAGGTCGCGGGATCAAATCCCGGCCGCGGCGGCCGCATTTCGATGGGGGCGAAATCCAACATCGCCCGTGCCCCGTGCGTTGGGGGCACGTTAGAGATCCCCTGGTGGTCAAAATTAATCTGGAGACCCCCACTACGACGTGCCTCGTAATGAAATCGTGGTTTTGGCACGTAAATCCCCAGAATTCATTCAATTGACAAGCGCTTTTCATTTAATTGCAAAGGCGTGGTCACAACAGGGCGACAACCCACCTATTTCTATCTGCCGGCTTCCGGCTACAGTATGTGCTTGCTGTTCGGCTAGTTTATGCATGTCGAACAATAATGAATTTAGCGCCAAGAACAGGATCACAGAGAGGGAAGGGTCATGTCTTTATGTCCTCCCCTCTCTGTGATCGTATTTTTGGCGCTAAATTCATTATTATTCGGACTACAGTGGTCTCCATGATGTGGGCGCGCCTTTCACGATTGTCAACGCCACCAGCCTGCAGACTCCGCCAATGGTCGTGTCGCCGTCGCGGCATACAGAACGGCCTATAATAACATGAAAGCTTTCGTTCGTTCGTTCGCTCGTTCGTTCTGGCTATTCGCTTATATTGACAATCATCGTCGTCGATGATGTTGCGCAATTTTTCCCTTACACGCATTTTACAGCGGAGCTGTATATGTCTACCCTCCCATATATTTTTCAATGTCCGTGCCTCAAAACTCACGCGCCCTCTATGAGGAGGCAAAGCAACCCAGTAAGGCATGTGTTGACACCTGGCGTAGCAAGAGGAAAGCTAGAAAACGGGTGGCGAGTAGCACCGAAGATCGTGCCTGAGAGGATAACCGTAAGCGGCGGGCTCGACAGGAAGACGGGTGCCGCGAATCGGAGAATGCGACGAAGCGACGCAGCTATACCACGGCAGTAAATTGGACGAGCACGAGGGTGCGTATGCGAAATTTCAGAAGGAATTTCTGGACAGACATTTCGGATTCAGTTTTGTGGTGTGCGACAGACTGTGGTTCGAGAACGATTTGATGGTGATGGGTAACGTTCGAGATGTTGCGAAGCGTGAACGTGATGCGGTTTTGACAGCTACCCCAGCTCCTGACTTAACCAGCTGCTCGGTATGGCTGCGCCGAGGGAGCGCTAATGGCCGTAGCGCGCATCTATCATTTGGTGAGACAAGTGGTTGCTAACAAGCTACCTGCTGCATTTCTGCGCCTGCGCAAAGAACCGAATAGGCAGTTAGTATGTTGCGTGCGCTGGTATGGGGAGGCCGCGTGGTAGTCCGTACTGCCGAAGAACAGCTCCGCTGGTAGCCGACATTCACAGAGTGGAATGACTGCGCTTCTCTTTTCCTTTTTTTTTTATGGAATGCCAACTCGCCCAAAGATACATCCTATATCATACTGGTAAACCGCCCAAGTATGCAGATTTTTGTCAGTTTTCATGTGTGTGCAACGTGAAATAGCTGGGTATAGCTTGAGCTTTGTGATTGTTCACTGTTGCATGCTTCCTTGCCCTGTTTACACAAGCATCGGTGAAACGCACTCTTTATCGCAATAGTTCAAGAAACTCGTATTAACACAGGAACATGGCCAAGTTGCTAATCAGCTGTCCTGTATCTTGAGCAGCAAAGCAACTCTGGCTTAAATATCATTTGAGATAACCTCTGGTTAACCTCCCTAGCTCTCTTAACTTTTATCTAATCTAGCGAAGAGAAGAGCGCAGCCGGTTCATAGCCAGTTCGTAGATCATCTCTATGCTCTATATCCTGATGCTAAAAGAAAGTTCAATTACGTATATAACGTATATTGTCATGCAGTTCTCACTCGCGGGAGAAACAAACTGATAATCTAAACGCAAGAAATGGCCTTTAGATTGTCAGTATTAGATTATTTATACAGTTCTCTGTTGGTTACTTTTGTTCTTTGTTGTGAAGGATACCTTGCGTGGTTTATTGCCATCTTATGTTGGCTGCAGTGTCTAATGCAGGTCAGCGTGTGACAATATTTTAAAGTTACCAAACAAAAAACTAATAAAACAAATCAATTATGTTGGCCACAGCTAGGCTTTGAGACAGAGTCCTGTAGCTGTGAATGACAATGTCACTTTTTCTTCTGTATTTTATGGCTTTTTAAACGCTAGACAACGCCACGGAGGTAATCGCGCTTCAAATACTAGGTCTATGTTTGTCACATGTAATGAAATGGTAGCAGGTCCCGTGAATTTTTACGATTGTGACAACCGAGCACCTGTTTAGAAGAAGAAAACAAAAACAAAGATAGGGTCAACAACTCTAATATTTTTTTCTAAACTTTTCTAATCCATTTTTTCCAAACCACCCAATTCTTGGCCGATCCCCCAAGGTGGGTATGTGCCATTTCTACAGAGGATCATCATCATCATCATCATCATCATCATCATCAACTGCATTTTTGTATGACGATGTGGAAAGATTCTTTCTCGACGACAAAGACGCAGAATAAGCACAGCGGTGACAAACCTGAACAGGAAAAAGAGGACGAAATATTCGTACGGCGCCCCATTTCACAAACGTCTCTTGAAGCAAGAAGCGAAGCAGAGTAAAGAATATATGAAGAATTTACAAGCATGTGGTACTGCGATGTTGTGTTACCTCGATCAGTCATACCTGCTATAAACACCTTAGTGCATGGACACCAACGTTTTTAGATTACGTTTTTAACCTAACCTAACATATAATCTCAAAACGTTGATGGACACTTATGTATAGTACGCCTGCGGGATACTCGACGAGACTCTACGAATAGGGAGTTTTAGAGGCGTATTGAAGCGTCTTTGCGTATGCCCAACGCCTACATTCTTTTGTACTCCTTTTTTACACCCCCTAACTTTGAGTGCGCATAGCTATATAACTCCAGCAAGAGCATGCGATAATTTTCTTTTTTTTTTTTTTTTCAGATATCGAAGGTTATATATATGGTTGGCTTTTTTTCATACAAGAATGCTACGGTGAAGATATGCAATCTATTTAGACACAAGGTATCTGTTGGCTTTGCCTGCCAAGTCGCAAACTAAACACCTTGACTGCCGCAGGGATGCGCGCAAAATCCTGTTGCTGAAAAAGCTGCTGCGTAAGAAGCTCTCAGGTGTATGTCTCCTCTTCGAAACAAAAATAAGCAAGTCATCGTGCGTCTCGTGGCAAAAATTTTTTTTAATGAAGGCAGAAATTATGCGAGGCAAAAAGTTGTTCCACGACCAACAAAGTCAAAACTTTCCTTCAAATTTCCACACTGAGCACTTTGTGCGGTGCAATTGAGAAACCGGTAAATGTGCGACACGTGTCGTAGACATTTTTTTTTTAATGATTATGTGAGGTGACTTAAATTTAAGTGAGCTGCAGCAGCGTGAGCTAGAACCCTAGATGTTCTAGATCAATATATTTCGAGTGATGTTGCTCTCAGCTAGAGCGTACTCTTCTTTCAGCCAACGATGATTGTCTAAGACATAGAGTTTCTCACATTTTTTTTCTTTTTTTTTTCTTTTTTTTTTTTTTTTTTTTTTATTGTAGGTAGGAAACTGTAGGCCAAGCCATGGGGACTATGGGAGGAACGCACGTTAGACCGAAAGAGTCAGAAAGCCTGAAAGAGTCCCAAGCATTTGTGGCGCGAAGCAGCTGATTTTGTACCGGAGCGACCCAAGTCATACGTCACAGATCGCACAATGCTCGTGCATTTGATAGCCGATGACAGATGTTGGCGTCTGTCCGATCGACGAACCATGTTGGCAATCTCGGAAGCTACGTTAAAAGCTCAGGTGGCTCTGATATTTTTTTTATCGGCGCGCGCTTTCTGATCTTAGAGGCTATGCAGGTTGCGTTTCAGTTTGTGTAGTCACCGCTGCGAACGCTGCGCGCGGAAAAATCTTTCTGCGTTCGCAGGTTTCGTTCCCTGCTTCGCGTTCTGTGACTCACACAGCTGTTGCAGCCGGGCAGCGGAATGAGGGGTGCTTCGCGTACGCTACGGCAATGCTAGAAATTTGTGTCGTTGCTTGTATTTGTTGAGGAGTGCCGGAACTTTTGTGTGCTGCATGTGCGGAGAGGTCTTCAGGTGAGTCGCATCACTGTTGTCCGCCTCTTCCCCCAACCCCCGCCTTTTTTTTTTTTTTTTTTTCCTGCGCAAATGATGCACATGTCAGCGATCCCGGTCCTATCATTCATAGTTGGTGGGACTCTGGCGCTTGTTGTGGGAAACACTATTGCTGGACTTCTGAATCGGGAATTTCGATAATCACAGGACGCTCATTTGCTAAGATTCTACCGAATGTTGACAACCGTATTCCTCTGAACCTGAAACTCGCCTAGGCAGGAGCTCCCACTCCCACTGACCGACAGCGTCATTACTATATATTCAGAGCGATGACATGGTGACGGCAGACTCAACTGACGAAGCGCTTTGCGAGTAGCTCTGATAGCTTGCCAAGCGGCGATTGGTATGGTTGCAAAATTAGGCAGATACACATTTATGCGCTTGCGTGTATGTAGCCTGACGCATATCGCTGCCACAGAATTGGTCGTCGACAAAACTCACGGTCAACCACTTTGAATTTCTTGTCCCTTCACGACTCCGTCAGTCTTTTTATTCGCGGCTAGCGCCAGTAGTCCCTGGACATCTTGTCTTGCCGGGCAGCAAAGCGTATTACACGTACTCCTCATTTTGACAAACATGATAAGAGCGACGCCGGCACCATACATTCACTAATGAAGCAGGTAGACAATAGGGGCGACTGCTTTAATGCCTTGAACCAATGAAACTGTAAATTTGATGAAAAACCGAGTTTCAAGCATCAGATCCCGCTCTAGATGTATGTCGTTTATTCGTTAACATAAATGATCATTATTGTTTCATTTTATCTGCCGCAAGGGAACCTTTTAAATTTTAGTGGGATCACAAAAATTTCTGGCTGTACGAGATACTTCCTAAAAACGCCTGACTGTGCGAAAATTTTTGTTGCGCGTTGTCTCGATCTGTCATGATCATATCATATCAAGTAAAACAGTAAAATAATTTTTATTCAAGCGTTGCTTTATTTAAGCAGCTGACCAAGCGAAGCGGCAGCTCATGCATGGATACTATTCCTCTTGCAGAGTTCGCAGCAAAGCAATCGGAAAATTGTGAAACACCTGTCTCATTTCATGGTCTGTGATATCTTACCCGCTTATTTGTATATTATTCAGTTTAGGTTCTTTAAATAGGTCATGGTTTCGTTTGTGTGTTGTAGTACACAGAAGAGTAGAAAAGACACAGAAAGTGAGCGTCAGAGCAAGCTACATGAATCAACATGTCCTTCTTCGTCACATGGCCTGTCAATATTGGCCACATTTTGAAGCATATAATCTTACAATTGTTGTGCCATTAACCTATAACTATGTATGTGTGATATACGGGGCACTGGAGAGATGTTGCTATTGCACAACACTGTTTATTATAATGAGCTTTCTAAGTGCATGCAGTTAAAGTGCCTTGACCTGTTTTCTTCTCTCTGTTTTCATCTTTCGTGCGCTAAAACATTAGTCAAGATGCAAGTAAATCAACTGGCCCAGCCAGCTGTCCATTCTGGCACACTATATTTCTTCGAATTAGCCACATGTGGGTAGGAAAATGATATTGTTTTTGATTGGCTTAATTGTCATGTGAATGCCTAGGCACTGTACTCTTTACACAGTTCATTGAAGCCAGACAGACATTGTTGGTAGATTGTTTCACAGTGGTAAGATTTCTCTAAGGCTAAGTGAGAAGTTTAACGGTCACACTGCGTTTTTTTAAAGGCATGCTAGGATTGCTAGTTAAATTTTTGTTTAGTTAGTAATTTTGCTGCACTCTGCTTCCATGGTGCTTCTATGTCACTGTGATTTACAACTTTAATTCATGCCACAGCTGTTTTTTCTGCAGATAGGCAATGTTAGCAAACTGCGCAGTCTTGATCTGTAGGCTTTGGGCATTCCTGTTTTCTGTAACATTAACTGTAATATTAAATGACCATGCATTGTTCCAGAGTGAAGACCTGACTTCGGCATGTCACTACCAGGTGAGTGTCCTCATAATTGCTGGGCGTGCTATTGATAACAAAACAATCAAGTACATCACGTAGAGTAATGCAGTGTGCTAAAAAGTTACCTGTTGTGACCCACGTTTAATATTTCAGGTGGATACGAGACTAGAGAATCCTCATATGAAGAAAAAGCACCCAGCACACACATCACTCATGGTATGTGTATGCAGAAATAGATCTATAGAAATGGAAAACATTTGAAGAATGTAGTGTTTGTAGAACCACATTAAAGTTTCTTTACCCGTTCGATCTCCTACGCAACTCAAGCATGACCATCACTAACCGTTACTTCCTTATTGCTGAAACTTGCTTCAAAGATGCTAATGATGACTGTGCCTTACAAATGCTCTGTGACCATATAAGACAAGACCTCTTAATGGTGCTTCATGCACCGTTCAGCAAGGAAATGATGTAGAAAATAAACAATGTAGAAGGTGAAAAATATAGAAGCTGGAAGCAATGACTGGGCAACAGTATTGTGATTGCAAAAGTGGGCATGGGGGGGATATCTGTGAACCCTAATCCTTCGCATCAGAAACACAGAATAACCACCTCACTGGAGTAGTGGCAGGAATTTCAGCTGAGTGTGCCACATTATACCGTTATCATGGTTATGCTAGTTTGAGGGATTAAAAATAGCTTACCTGGTTCTGTCACAAGGATTTGGTAGTCAAGGGGCTCATTGAAAAGTTGAAAAGGCCAAGAAACAATAGAACTGTAGTTTCTTTTGGTGAAATGCAAGAATGCTTGTTTACCATTCGTTGGGTGCATACGAAAGAAACCCAGGAGGTCAAAATTATTCCAGAGTTCCCCCACTACATCGTGCCTGATAATCATATCCTGGTTTTAGCACGTAAAACCCAAAAATTTAATTAATTAACAGACCATGATTTTGAGGTGGGAATGACCTTCATTGCTGCGCTTGACTTAAGTGGGTTTCTCATTCAAAGCATGCACAAATTACAATTTTGTATCAGTGCTCTAGGGCCATTTGCAATGTTTACTGCACCGACCATAAAGTGACTACCAAGAAGCAACTTGCATTTCAAAAATCTGGGTAATGCAACATAAGTTATTTGTCATGTACCACTATTAACGACTACTCACATGCGTGTATGGGAAATCCTTTTCTGCAGGGGACCAATCAATGCGGACATACAGTTCTATTGAAGGCCTTGGAAATGGCACCACGACATCGAATGCGAAGATATTTGAGCCCTCTGACCAGGCATACTTTCAACAGAAGATTGAGGTTCCATACACAGGAGAGGTGAGCAAGCAAGACCTTTCTTCTGCTATTTCTTATTTTTTTTTTTTTGTCTAGTGAACTTTTTCTTGCCTGTATGGCAATGGTATGTGGCTCGATATCGTAATTACCAACATATCATCACATAACTGTAAGTGAGAAATAAAGTAAGTCCAACTAATAAATGTTAATTTAGCAACAGTATATGAGCCAGTATTTTTTTTTTGTTTTTCTCTTTGTGAAGCGTAAACTTTGCTATCATTAAGTTCGGACACTTCACAAATAATGCTGTCATCATGCTAGGACTGTACTCTGTGAAGAATGTTATGTGATAAGGCTGGTGTCATTGCACCAAATCTCGTTAGTTATCCAGGCAAGTCCTGCTGACAAACATCCTGTCAGACCATTCAGTACAAAAAGTACCGCTTTTTTTTTTTTTTTGCAATATCTGTACAGTGACGTCGACTGATATATAAATAGATGAATGCTTGAAGTATTTTCAAATACTTAAGCAAAATCTGTCATTTGTACAGGGCTGGATAAAGGATTGGGGGTTCTAGAACTAGTGCCTCTCTGGAATACTTCCTCCCGCCAAAGAGCCTGACTTCTTTAACAAACTAAAATTATCAGGTTTACTTCGGGTCCATCGATTGCGAATCTAAATCCTTCTATGCAGGTGAAGGGATGCCTTTCTATGCAAGCATATGCCATAGTGAATGTGAAATAAGTGACATGCCGGATGAGGCATGTTGTTAAATATCGTGTATGAAAAAGCATCCTGTGATGTTTAGAAGCTAGCATTGGCACCCCATAGTGGCACAGTATTTGCAGTGGTGAATGGATGCATTCTGCCAGACCATTGGCATAAAAAAGTATGGTAAACAGTGGACATGTGAAAAGGCTGCTTTATTTGCGATAAGTAGACATGGAAAGTGAGAATTTGTTGATATATTAATATTCCTATTCTTCAGAGGGATGGAGATGTACGAATGTTAGCTGGTTTTCTTATGCACATGCAGCTTGGCACACATGCTTCTTATGTGTTTTTTTTTTTTTTAACCTGTCATTCACCAAGTTGAAGATGGTAGCAGATAATACCAGCTGTAGCACATTCTAAACAAGTTCGCAAATTCTTTCAGACATCCTTCAGCTTGCGCAAGCTGTGGGCCTTCACGGGGCCAGGGTTCCTGATGAGCATTGCATACCTGGACCCAGGCAACATTGAGTCAGACCTGCAATCTGGGGCCCTGGCTGAGTACAAGGTGTGACATTTTTTGCCAGCTCGCCTGTTCTTCTATGCCTGGGCAAGTTTAGTTCTAATCTGCAAGTTTGGTGGCATCAAATCGGCAAGGCACTTCACAAGGGAATGCAAGTTTACATTTGTTGCACGAACAGATTGAACAAGCACTGTGCTTTTGGTAGTTTGTGAAGCAGGTTCTTCACTCGTGCTTTCAGTACAAATGTGCTGCTTTCTTGCCCTGTCAGTGCTATTGTGCACAATTCTATGATCCTTCTGAATTTAATTTCTGCATTCTAGCATTGCTCCTTCTCCTTGCCCAAACTGAACCAATTGAGGCTACACAGCGCTCTTTAGTGCATGTTGGAGACTTTATATGTACAGGGAAATCTTGCTCATGGTATAGGGACACGGGATAGCCGGTTTTTCTTCTCTAACACTGGAAACGGAGACTGCAGAACAACAGACTAGACATTGACATCAAGTGCTTTTCTTTGTCTCCTAGTTTATTCTGGTCTCATCTTCCAGTCTATGAGAGTGTGTTAGTGTTGACAGATAATAAACCAACCTTGGCATGTAAAACTCGGTACAGGTAGCAGTGCCGGTAGCTGTGAAGACAAAGTGTCTTGCTATCTTTCTGTTCGTGTTGCAGCTCATGTGGGTGTTGCTGTCGGCTACTCTGCTGGGCCTGATGATGCAGCGTCTGAGTGCTCGGCTGGGTGTGGTGACAGGCTTGCATCTGGCTGAAATGTGCCGGCGGGGCTACCCTCGTTTTCCTCGTATCCTGCTATGGATTATGATTGAAGTGGCTGTCGTTGGCTCAGACATGCAAGAGGTCATCGGCACTGCCATCGCCATTTTCCTCCTTTCAGGTGGACGGTAAGACTCACTTCTTTCTGCTGCTTGAACTGTGTTTCATAGTTTTCTACAAAAATTACTAGAGGTAACCCTGATGCTGTGATCATCCAGCTACCATGATAATGATGGTTAGTGTATCAGTTTAGTCTAATCTTCATGCTTGCGGCTTCAAACATTCTTGTCATGATATTTATTTAAATTTATCTTTCAGTATTTCTGAGCTTGTAATTCTCTAAACACAGCAAGGCAATTAATTACCAGCTGTGCATATGCACATTCATTTCAAATAGGTGGCATATATAACGCAATATTTTGTTGATAACTATGAATTGGTGAACATTAGTGTCAAGTTCCCCTCTTGTAATTATAAGGTAACTCTATGGTTTGTTTAGTCCAGTGTGACGCAGAATCCTGTGAATGCGCGCATATAAGACAAATCGGACCTCTTCTTCTTTTTGCAAAGCATAATAAAGAGACAACAAAGTTTGCACAAGACCACAAAGTGCCCTCTCTTAGTAAGTTCATGTTCATCCAAACTGTCGGAAGTTGCAAGAAAGCTTTACGTTAGTGACTGTTCTGTGAATCGCATGGCCTACTGCAATACATCTCCATCTGCCCACCTCAAATGGGAGTTCTACACTTTTGTGGCCTGTGTCACTTTTATTCAGCTGCTCTGCAGGTACTAGAATGTCCGTTACTATATGAACAGTGATTGAATCTTCAAGAATTTTAAGAACACGCAAGAAAAGCTTGTCTATCATCTTTATTTCATTCATCATCCATAAAGTAGGCGGAGCTCATGGTAAAATGTATAGAGCTTCCCTTGTTTGAAATGTTGTGCCTGTTTGAGTTTATTCAACCGCATGGTACATGAGAAATGTATATTTATGGTTGGATATGACGGGGAAAAAGCTGCATAGAAGCAGCTTGACGGGCCTCTTCACCCCTAAAACAAAACAAAAACAACAAGCACAGGCAGCAGAAAACAACGGTACATAAAAGTACATATACATATGTGGTCTTTCAAAAGAAATAGCAAATTAAACATTTACATAACACAAAAACTAGATGTTCTATAATTGTTGAAATAAACACATCATTTTATATAACTCCGTTTTTGATAAAGTACTCAAGTTCTCAATTGTTAGTTTCCACATATTTAGTATATTTGGAAGACAGAAATGAAGAGTTTGAACCCTATAGTTAGTTCGAGGACATGGTACATACCAAATCTCTGTATGTCGAGTTGGACGACAGGCTGTATTAGGTTGCAAGGCAGCTAAATTACGTATGTGCATACTCCCTCTGCAGATTTAAAAGCCGACAAGAGCTGGTATTCGTAGCAATAATCAACTCTCAAGATTCCGAACTTCTTAAACAATTCAGAGGTGTGCGCATTATAAGATACACCTTCAGTAGACCGTAATGTATATTTTTGCAGGGTGACTAAAGTATTTAAAGGTTTTTTAGAGCCTGTTGACCAAACCAGATAACAATAATGTAGATGGGAAGAAAAAAGGGCATTGTACACTTAAAGCTTTTGAGGCACAGGTAGTATATGTTGACACCTCCGCAATATGCCTAACACTCTGGAAAGTTTGAGTGATGTGCTCAGTATGATAATCCCATAACGAGCATTTGCTAAAGATAACACCAAGTGTTTTTACAGATGGGGAAAGTTTCATTTCATTACTCTTAAGAAATAATTTCTGAGATGGTTTACAAGATTTTGATTTCACTCGGAACAGTACAGCTTTAGTCTTAGAGCAATTTATATGTAGCGAGTCTTTAACAGTCCATAAGTACATTTTCTTTAGTACTTCATTGGCAGATACAACAAGGTTGTCAATGGTTTCAGCAGAAAAAAATAAAGACGTGTCATCCGCATAAATGACAATCTACAGAGCTGTAAACTTTTACAATATCATTAATGAAAATATTGAATAAAAGGGGCCCCAGTATACTTCCTTGTGGTACTGCCATTGCTAATGCCTTTAGACAATGACAACTGTCGGTTAATAGATACACACTGCTGCCGATATGATATGTGATTTTTTATAAGAGTTAAAATGACACTGTGAATGCCGTAACAATATAGCTTTTCTAACAGAGTAATATGATTAATTTGGTCGAATGCCTTCGAGAAACCTAAGTATATATATCCCTAGAGTAAGTTTTTTTGCTCCTATGTTCTTTATGATTAGTTCCTCGCTTAATCCTCAATTCCTTTTGTCACACTGCTCTTCTTTATCATTAACTTTAACGAATTTATGCATTGCAGCATGTACTTTGCTCACATTGTTTCCCATATTCCTCAATTCATCTTCCTCAGTTGTTGTTTACTGAGCCTTAGTTGTCCTTGTTGCTGCTATTCATATGTACCATTTCTGGTGGCGTGAAGGTCTGCCACAGGGCACTGTGTATGCTAGCAAACTTGCCAGTCGTTTTGTTAAAAGGCAGGGCTAGAACAGCAAACACAGGGCAACGTTGCTGTACCTTCTTGGTATTAGTTTCCAGTTCTTGCGTTACCTTGAGCATGATTTCACGTTTTGTGGGCGCCGACCAACTGGACTGTAATTTCATGCTTCTACAGCGCATCTTATTCCTGTTCATGTCACCGCAGGGTTCCACTGTATGCGGGTGTGCTGATAACAATAATAGACACGTTTACGTTCCTGCTGCTGGACAAGTACGGCCTGCGTAAACTTGAAGCTTTCTTCGGGTTCCTCATCCTCGTCATGGCAATCACTTTCGGATATGAGGTATAGTGCCCCTCCCGCTCTTCTCTCTTTTGGCAGGGATGGAATGTCGTTTGCATTGTGACCTGCCAGGGGGCTTGGACAATTGCTGCATGTAATGCAGGCTTCGCTGGAAGTGAACTTGAGGAATAGGGTAGAACTTTGTTCATACGTTCTGGAAAAAAGTGTGAGAAAAAAAGACTAATCAGGAAAAGGGTCACAATCCGAATCACTAAAAGATTTGACAGACTCAAGTGTAGTTGACATCTACGTAATGCGAAGGGTTGCGAAAATCGTTGCACTAGAACGAGGCGCCGACTGACGCCTAGCCGGTGGGGCACGAGTAGCCCGAGGTGTGCATTGTCGTTTTTGTGGCTTCGGCAAGCTTACGTTTGCACTCCTCATAATAGGCCTGGGTCAGCCGTTTCTTCGAGCGGTGCATTTAAGCGGCAAGTTTTGACATTCCTATTTGGGCGCGAATTGTTGCTGCACAAGACACCAACATGCATCGGGCTGGTGGGGCCCAAGCAACCCGAGCCGCACATTGTTGTTTACTTGTTGCATAGTGTTTCAAAACATAGACAGGAAACCGAAACGATATCGAGTTGGTAGGCGACACCGGAATACGATGCCTACGATGCCGCCAGAGTGAAACACAACACTCACTTTGTGCCTCCTGCAGCAGGTAACAGCGGCACATTTAGGTTATGGCTTAATAACCCCTTAATCGACTGAGTGTACCGCTCCTGCATGCAGTTAGAAGAGAGACTAAATGCTCTGTTAGTGTATGATACCTGTTTCCGTATAACTGCAAAGTTTGGAAGTGGAGTGTCCCAGGACATAGACTCGTATGACAGCTCTTGACAAAAATGTGCCTGTTGTTGCAGTACGTGCGGGTGGCCCCTGACCAGGCGCGAGTGGTGGAGGGCCTGTTCGTTCCCTGGTGCTCACATTGCGACAGCCGGGCCCTCTTGCAGGCGGTGGGCATTGTGGGCGCTGTCATCATGCCGCATAATCTTTACCTCCACTCTGCACTTGTGAAGGTAGGTGTACAAGTGTCAGGTGCTTGTGTTGAAGTTTGGGCCAGTTTGTAACTGTTCATTTTGATAGCGTTCACAGTGCACGCATACTACGAAGAAAAGGACAGGTGGAGTGAAAAAATGCTGCCTCTTTTACGCTGCCTGTTATCTTTTCTGTAGTGGACCGCGAATTCCTTATAGGTTTGGGGGGGAAGGGGGGTTTAGTTTGCGGCATTGCGTTGAGGTTGTCTGACCAGGTGCCTGGCAGAACACCCTTACCTGTATCTTTTACAGCGAGAGCTGTTATGGGCACACTCCCCTAGTTGTTTTGGTGTTCACTGGTGTCTATCGCAGAAATACCAAAGTGCTTTACAAGAAGCTTGTTGATACAAAAAGAAATAAAGAAGAAAAAAACATCAGTAGTGCGCTGCAAGGATTCAAACAAGCTCCAGACCAGTCAGATTGGTAGTTGAAGGTTTTACCTATCAACAACAGCAGAGGAGAATACCGTGCCTGGGGAGCGTGTTCATGCTGCCAGGTGCTTTGATTGGCTGATACGCTTCGATTGACTGGTGCCATGGCCTGAAAGCTTCTCTATAAACCAGCACCGATCTGAAATAATATAAACGAAGCCAGCGATAGAACGCTAAAATTAGGTTAGGTAAGAGGAGAAAGAAAAGGCCATGTCTCTCCACTTCTCCGCAACCGGGGACCGTCACTTCTGCATACAAAGGTGACTCGGACTAAAGTTGGCCGGTCTTTCTCTAGATATTATGCATACTCACAATAGAGGAATGGCCAAGAATCAGATCAGTCGCCATTGAGTAAAGTTTTCTTCTTGAAAGGAGATGATTACATGCATCTGCCTGATATATTTACTCCAGCTGGTACCAACAGCGTGCAAGAATTACGGCGTATAATACATGTATTGCACCCACTATCGCTTCACTGCATTGCATTATGGACAAAACTGCAACATTTTCCTTTGTCCAGTCAACCCTTGTCTACTAAATTTAATGCTGTAGTACCTACAAAGTGTTAGGGCATTTTTATTGCTCAACATGCTTAAGGCTTCCCCATTTCAAAGACTTGCTTTACTGACACTAGCGTACCAAGGACTTACCGTGGTGTAGTTATGCGTTACTGAGTGCATGGTGTGCTTGGGTTGCAGTCACGGGATGTAGACCGTGCCGACAAGGTCCAAGTACGGGAAGCCAACAAGTACTTCTTTATTGAGGCCTGCGTTGCACTCCTCGTCTCCTTCATCATCAACATCTTCGTCATGGGTGTCTTTGCCCATGGACTCTTTGGCCGCACCAACCTTGACATTGTGAGTGCTGACAAAAAGTTATTTCTTCATTTTTGCTATTATCACTGTAGAACTGCAGACAATGTGTCCTAAGTAACCATAGACCATGCATGAGCCCTACTAAATTTTTTTTTGTGTCAAAAATTAATTTCTAGTTAATGGGGCTAAACCCTTCATAGCTGAAACAGCTTCAGCATAGCCTGAAACAGGCAATGCTGAAAGTGTATTCGGCATTTCCTCGTATCTGTGATACATTGAAAGCGATGGACAGGTCATTGCATATGCCATAGATTGAATCATTAAAGATTAAGCACTGTGCTTTAAGACATGCTATGATTATTTACATATTAAATCATATCATGTTTATGTGGCATTTAAATTTTTTGGGGGGTTATGCAAGTGCATGTGATATCATTGTAATAGTCATGTTATTGTTTGTCCATTGTTTGTGCTCTGTGAAGATGCATTTCATTTTTTCAGAGGAATTTATGCATGGGAACTGAGTTCCAGGATGTCTTTGATGTGAGTAGGTGCTGATCTTTACAAACCAGCTTCCATCTCAGGTTGCAACTTACTTTTTTGCTGTATTTGTGTTCTCATATTTTGTTCATTTTTATGTCATCAGAACAACACGAATTCTGTGGACGTGGACATATACAAGGGTGTGAGTCATTTTGACTTTTTATTTACGTTATAGTTGGTATGCATTTCAATGCTAATGATTATGCTTGCTCATTTAAAATGTCTAATTCTTAAATTAAATTTTTGTAGTTGCTCTTGTATGTGTGTGTGTTATGGCCGTCCCCATTTTTCTTTCGTGCTTCAACTGTACTCTAAAGTCAATGTATCATTAACCTAGTTTTCACACTTGAATGAAAACATCTTATTGCGGTAGTTTTTCTATTTACGGTTGACGCAGCTCTAGTGATGTGATTTTAACGGATTGCTGTTTTTCATGTGTTCCCACCAATGAAAAATTGAGAGAGCATCTAGCAAGTATAGAATTAGAACTTCAAGCAGCTGTCATTGAAGTAGCAGGTAGTAAAACAGCTTAACAGCCCTAAGAAAGAGTTTTCTCTATTTGTAAACATCATAGTGGTAGATAACAGAGTAGGTTGCATTGATGACACTTGTAGTCAAAGCTTCTGCGACATTTCTAAATGTGTTTCAAAAGCCTGTAATTTTCTAGTTTCATGTAGCAGACAGTTGTGGTGCTGGTCATCATTCATGGTGGTGTGTGTGTGTGTGTGTGTGTGAGTGAGAGAGAGAGGTCGTTCCCCACCTGTGGCCAGTTGATTTTTTCATCCATTTTCATAAATGTATCATTGCTTTAATTCAATTAGTAAGTACAAGTAAATTTCCCCTATGTTGTCCTTGGTGTCTTTGTTGGCTTCTTATGATTAATAAAAATCGGGCCCCTCGGTTCCCTTCCTTCTCGTTGATTACATAATGAGGGCTCGAATCCGACAACATTGATTCCTTCAGGTAGCATATGTGGGTTTATTGACCAGTTGCCTTCACCCAAAAATATCACGTACTCGTGACGCGTGCGGCAGAAAGAATGTCACCCCCACGAGTCCGGAGGTGATGTTTCTCCGCTCACTTAGCTAGTATGGCCGTAGAAAGAAGCGAGAATGAAAGAGGCGTGTGCAGAAAGAAGGAATAGACGCGCCCCCGTTGCTAGGCGGCACTTGCCTGGGCGGAACTTGCGCTCGCAAAACCTGATGCGTTGTCGCCTCCGCAATAGATTAAAAAGATGGTCTCCTGTGTTTCCTTATTGAGCACCGTATCAGGTTTTACGAACGCGTGCACCGCAGCGTCTACTAGCCTTCTGTTTCGGCCGCCATGAAGGATACACGGAAATCTGCGAATCGCCAGATTTTGGAATATTAGTTCGTAGTACTGAGGCGTTGTTAACATGACATGGAAACTGAATAACGATCGTTATTCTGAAAAGTTCAGTATTCTGAAATTTGTAGTACTGAAATATTTTTACATTGAAACGATAAGAAGTCAGCAAGGGATTTCTAAAAAATTCATTAATGTGGTGTTTGTAGTAACGAGGTTTTACTGATATATATTTTTGTAAGAAATCACTTTTTAGTTTAGCTTTCATTTGCAGTTATAACGCACCACTATCAGAGCAGCTGTTTTAGATTATATCACTGTTGCTTTGCATGTTACAACAGGGTGTCTACCTGGGCTGTGCATTTGGCATGTTCCCCCTGTACGTCTGGGCCATAGGCATTCTGGCTGCTGGACAGAGTTCCACAATGACTGGAACATACTCAGGCCAGTTCATCATGGAGGTAATGTGTCATGAACTGTTCTTGCTGTACCGAACTACTGCAGTTACAGAACACAGTCCTGCCTTTAACATGTTCCCGCCATGTGGTATCAATACCTAATTTTTAAGCGATGGGAGGAACAGCTGTGTAGAGTTACTTGACTAGTACGAGTGTTACACGGTGCACTTTTGGTCAAGCCCAATTGAGACCAAATTTATTGATCGCGATTGGCTCATTTCTGCAAGCTGCAGAAGAGAGCCTTGCATTATTTGAATTATCACAGAAAACGATGGCAACACAAAAATGAAGTACACAGGACGAGCACTGTCTAACAATTGAAGTATATTGCCACCTGTAGGTAGTGGGTCGAGGGCAAGAGTGGGTCGAGCCCAAGAGAAGAAAGAAGACCGCGCGCCCCTTCTCTGCTCGAGCCAGCCCCGACGGTCGCGTCTTCCGAGAGCCAGCTGCTCTACGGGTTATTAAACCTTCAAGTCCACTTCTAGAGGCTCGTGACAAA
This sequence comes from Dermacentor silvarum, assembly GCF_013339745.2. NCBI lineage: Eukaryota > Metazoa > Arthropoda > Arachnida > Ixodida > Ixodidae > Dermacentor > Dermacentor silvarum. Next base: position 223,526,921 of record NC_051155.1, read on the forward strand.
CTGGTGGAGGTGCTGGGTAAGCGTCCTCACGGATGTTGCAGACCCCTCCAAGGATCCGCGCTACGAATCCAGTGCCTGTCGACACTCCCGTGCATCGGGCCAGCCGCAGGATCAGGGGACTGTCCCCAGAAGTCGTCGACGCTACGGTTCCCACCACATCGACCGGTATGACCAGCGCCACCCTTCAAACCGCCCCAACCGGTACGGGAAGCACGATGTCGAACCGTTACACACTTGAGAGCCCACGGATCCCAAAGACGTTTCATGGCACAGTGTTCGAAGACGTCGAAGACTGGATGGTCGAATACGAGCGCGTGGCCTCCGTGAACGAATGGAACGACACGGAAAAACTCAGACACGTCTACTTCTACCTGGAGGATGGCGCGCGTACGTGGTTTCAGAACCGCGACGGGCAACTGCCGTCGTGGCGCGAGTTTTGTCGTCAGCTCCTGGAGACCTACACCAGTTCTGATCGCCACGAACGAGCGGAACGAGCGATTCAGGCCCGTGTCCAGTTGCCAAACGAAACTGTGACCACGTACGTCGAAGACATGACGCGCCTCTTCCGACGAGCGGATCCAAGAATGACGGAGGAGAAGAAGTTACGTCATCTGATGCGCGGGGTCAAGGAGCAACTCTTCGCTGGCCTCATACGGAGCCCTCCGAAGACGGTCGCGGAGTTCTTGTCCGAGGCCGTAACCATGGAAAAGATGCTTCTGCATCGCTCGAACTTGTATGAGCGGCAAGCGAACAGCATGTCTGCTGCTGACGTTTTCACGGCCATAGGAAGCAACGGCGACTCACTGCGAGAACTCATCCGCTCTGTAGTGCGTGAAGAGTTGCAAAAGGCCGCTGTAACACCGCAACCTACGGTAAGCTCCATAGCGAGCATTATCAAGGACGAACTGCACCAGGCGCTTCGTGATACCTTGCCTCCTGCTAACGCTGCGGCAGTACCTCCTGAATACCCTCGTGCGACCTACGCGGAAGCCCTGAAGCGCCCTGCTTCCTCTCCGCCGCTATTCGTTCGTGCTCCTCCTACGGTGTCAGTTCAGTCGGTGCAGCCGATACCGTACTACGACGCTGGGTACACGCCGCCGCCCGTTGTTCATGCCGCTCCATTTGCCCATCGTACGGAGCAAGCGGTTCACTACGTCGACGATAGACGCCCGCCCCCTCGGAAGTCGGATGTTTGGCGCACACCCGATTCGCGGCCTCTGTGCTTCCACTGCGGTGAAGCTGACCACTTGTACCGCCAGTGCCCATACCGGCGCCTTGGGATTCGCGGCTTTTCCGCATACTCGCCGCCGCCCCGATACGGCCAACGACCCCGGGACATTCAGGAATACCTGTCCCAGCAGCGCTTGCCACCGCCTGCCCGGCGGCAGTCGCGTTCGCCGTCTCCGAGACGATTTTCACCTCCGCCCCAGCGGTATTCTCCCGAGCGGTCGACCAGTCCCCGCCGGGAAAACTAACTGAAGCGATCTTTGGGGGCGAGGTCGCTGACGGTCGAAGCGCTGAAGACCTCCGACGGACGCAGTTACGGAAAGATACCGACCCGACACCACCTGCAACTGAACGAGACGACCGGCTTTCGCTCGATATACCAGTTACTGTTGACGGTTATGCCGTTAGTGCTTTAGTGGACACCGGCGCAGACTACACGATACTAAGCGGCAAAATAGCAACGCAGCTGAAGAAAGTGATCACGCCCTGGCATAACTCGCAGATTCGGACGGCTGGCGGCCACATCGTTACTCCGCTGGGCGCCTGCACGACTAGAGTTGAGATTCAAGGATCTACATTCGTAGCGAGCTGCCTTGTCTTACGCGAATGCTCCCGCGACGTTATCCTTGGGGTTGACTTCCTGCAGGAGTACGGCGCGATTATCAATCTGCAAGAGCGTCGTATCACTTTCTCTGCCGAACGAGCAATCGACGTGCAAGACGGCCGACGGCGCGACGACGTACTTCGTGTGTCTGCTGACAGTGTAACGCTTCCTCCACGTGCCAGTGTCCTCGTCGACGTCACATGCTGTGGCTTACGCGATGGCGAAGCGGTGGCCGAAAGTAACTTGGAACACCTACTGAAACAAGGTGTTTGTGTGGCTCGCAGTGTTATACAGATTCGTGCTGGTCATTCGCAATTGCTTGTTACCAACTTTAGCTACGAGCACCGACACCTGTTCCGCGGCACTTCGTTAGCGTTTGCAGACGCAATAGCAGACGTTAACAACTGTTTCACGTCAGAAGTAGTGGAGACAGCAGACACGTCTCTGGGCCATCTTGACATCAATTCTGAACTGTCCACCGATAGCCAGACAGCACTGCGCAAGCTCTTGCTTGAATTCAGGACCTGCTTCGCACATTCTTCCAAGGTACGCCAGACTTCCATCACTAAACACAGGATCATCACGTACGACGACGCACGCCCGATACACCAGCAGCCTTACCGCGTGTCGGCAAGAGAACGCCAAGCCATACGTACGCAAGTCCAAGAGATGCTTGACGATGGCGTCATCGAACCTTCCAACAGCCCGTGGTCATCTCCGGTCGTTCTTGTCAAAAAGAAAGACGGAACGCTACGCTTCTGTGTCGACTACCGCAAGCTCAACAACGTGACTAAAAAGGACGTGTACCCGCTGCCGCGTATCGACGACTCGTTAGATCGACTACGGCGCGCCCAGTACTTTTCTTCTCTCGATTTAAAAAGCGGGTACTGGCAAATCGAGGTAGACGAACGCGACCGCGAGAAAACAGCCTTTGTGACTCCAGATGGGCTCTATGAATTTCGAGTGCTTCCTTTTGGCTTGTGTTCAGCCCCGGCTACTTTCCAGCGAATGATGGACACTGTCCTTACTGGACTGAAGTGGCAGGCCTGTCTTGTGTACCTGGATGATGTGGTCATCTTCTCTGAAACGTTCGAGCAGCATCTTCACCGCCTACGGAGTGTGCTAGAAGCCATCCGATCGGCAGACCTCACACTTAAGCCCGAAAAGTGCCACTTTGGTTACGAAGAGCTCAAGTTCCTCGGTCATGTAGTAAGCGCCAAAGGGGTCCGACCCGATCCAGACAAGCTTGCCGCTGTGGCCGCGTTTCCAGCTCCTGCCGATAAGAAGGCCATCCGGCGCTTCCTGGGTTTGTGCGCCTACTATCGCCGGTTTATTAAAGGCTTTTCGAAGATAGCGGAACCCCTGACACGCCTTACAAGAGACGATACGCCATTTGTGTGGCATAATGAGCAACAGGCGGCTTTTGCTGAATTACGACAGCGCCTTCAGTCAGCACCCGTTCTTGCACATTTTGACGATGATGCTGATACTGAGGTGCATACCGACGCCAGTAGCATTGGCCTTGGCGCAGTGCTCGTCCAGCTTCAAGATGGAGTGGAAAGAGTTATAGCGTATGCCAGCCGCTCCCTGTCCCGTGCCGAGGCGAATTATTCGACTACGGAGAAGGAGTGCCTCGCGGTCGTGTGGGCGATCATCAAGTTTCGCCCCTATCTCTATGGTCGTCCCTTCAAAGTAGTGACGGACCACCATGCCCTCTGTTGGTTGGCAAGCATGCGCGACCCTTCAGGACGACTGGCACGGTGGAGCTTGCGGCTACAGGAATTTGACATCACCATCGTTTATAAGTCTGGCCGTAAGCATGAAGACGCTGACACGCTGTCCCGCGCACCCATTGATCCTGCCAGTCAGGAAACAGAGGATGATGACGGCTTCCTGGGCGCCATTAGTTCGTCGGACTTGAGCAGACGGCAGCGTGACGACGGTGAGATTCGACCGATCATCGATCATTTAGAGGGTCGCGACACAACCATACCACGCCATCTGTCCCGCTCGCTGACGTCCTTCTGTCTGCGAGATAACGTGCTGTATAAGAAGAATGCTCGTTCGACCAGCCGTGCTTACCTCCTGGTGGTTCCAAGGGACATGCGCGACGACGTCCTCTTCGCTTGCCATGACGAACCGACATCTGGTCATTTAGGCTTTTCACGAACACTCGCTAGAGTAAGCGAAATGTACTATTGGCCCGGGCTTTCGGCAAGCGTCAAACAGTACGTTAAAGGCTGTCGTGAATGCCAGCGCCGCAAGACACCATCCGTTAAACCGGCTGGCTTACTTCAGCCAATTGAAGCACCTCACACGCCTTTCGACCAAGTCGGCATGGACATTCTCGGACCGTTTCCCCTTTCTGCCGACGGCAACAAATGGGTGATCGTCGCGACTGATTATTTAACACGCTATGCTGAGACGCAGGCGATCCCACGAGCCACGGCCTCAGAGGTAGCGCACTTCTTCATGCGCCACATCGTCTTGCGTCACGGTGCTCCCTCCACTGTAATAACTGACAGAGGGACAGCATTCACAGCGCAGCTTATGGACGAGGTTTTTGAATTGAGCAACACCAGGCATCGCAAGACGACCGCGTACCATCCGCAGACCAACGGACTTACCGAGCGACTGAATAAGACGGTCACAGATATGCTCGCAATGTACATAGACGTTCAACACAAAACATGGGATCGGATCTTGCCTTACGTGACCTTCGCGTATAACACCGCCGTGCAAGAGACGACGCGCTTCACGCCCTTTCGCCTTCTCTACGGTCGCGAAGTCCAGACGATGCTGGACGCTATGCTGCCGTGTCAAGACGCTGACCTATTGACAACTGACGCCGAGGAATTTGCAGAGCGTGCTGAGGAAGCCCGGCAGCTCGCGCGGCTGCATATCGGCCAGCAGCAGCAGGCAGACGCACGACGCTACAACATCCGCCACAGGGACGTGTCCTACAACCCCGGGGACCAAGTTTGGGTGTGGACCCCCGTTCGCCGTCGTGGTCTCTGTGAAAAACTGCTAAGCCGGTATTTCGGTCCGTATAAAGTGCTCCGCCGCGTCAGTGACGTAAACTACGAAGTTGTTCCGGACACATCATCGCAGACACGGAGTAGGACACAAAGACAACCGAGCTCAGACATAGTTCATGTTGTGCGCATGAAGCCGTACATTGCGCGTCCGTAACTTTTTTTGTTTTCGTTTTTTTTTGTTCTCTCATTCCCTTCTTTGTTTCTACTTTTCATTTATCTTTGGGAGATTGCTTCTTCGTTCATTGACTGTGCCGGCGTGACGGCTACTTTTTTTTGTGTACTTTCGCTTTGCCTGCCTTCTTCGTCGTTGTCTTCTACGCCTATTTTTTTTAGCATCGAGGCGATGCTTTTGTTCGGAAGGGGGGATATTGCCACCTGTAGGTAGTGGGTCGAGGGCAAGAGTGGGTCGAGCTCAAGAGAAGAAAGAAGACCGCGCGCTCCATTCTCTGCTCGAGCCAGCCCCGACGGTCGCGTCTTCCGAGAGCCAGCTGCTCTACGGGTTATTAAACCTTCAAGTCCACTTCTAGAGGCTCGTGACAATATTAAGAAAGAATGCGCAAAAGGACACCATCTGCATGCACATGTTATTAAGTCACATGAAATAGATAACCAAGCATTTGTGTCTCACAATCTAACAAAGAAATTGACGGCTCTGACATGCAATCATCATGCATCTTTTGTATGTGAATAGGTGTCTGCAAGTTCACAAGATTTCTTTTTTTTTTTTGTCTTTGTTTTTGACGAATGATCTTAGTTCGATCAAAGAAAGGCTTACAACCACATGCTTTACAGTGTGCTGAAAAATGAGAGGTAGGCATTCTCTTTAAATTATTATTGTGCTGACAGAGGCGCTTGTTCACGCAGTTGCCAGTCTGCCCATTGTAGGCTTTCTCGACCGCAGGGAAGCTTTGTGGTCGAGAAATTTGATCCTGATCAAGCTCGATCTCTATTGGGCTTGGTACTGATCAGCATCAGCTTGATTGTCATTGGGAACGTGTGACACCTGTTCAAAGAAGGGAACTAGTATTTGTTCAAGCTGCCGAGTGAATTTGCTCTGTGCTGCCAACCTTGGCGGCACACTGGCGAGTGAACACATTACATAAGAACACGCACTGAGCTCCCAACCAAAGCACATTACAGGATCTCCAGCATATACTAGCCAAGAGCTGTGGGAAGCAACAGCCCATGCTTTCCTGTGCTAGTTGAGCTGAAGTGCGCAAAGCTGGTGAAGCAAATGGCAGCTGCTGCGTCATGAAAGGCAACACAGTTGAGCCCTTTTCGGCTTGGCCAATACCGTGATGTTCTGAAGCGACATGTATTTGAACCTGCCACTCGAGATCTGGCAGCTGGAGTTAAAAAGTGGAAAATGCTCCTTTGAAGAGGAGGGGGAGTTGGGGACAATTGAGGCAGCAACAAGTTTTGCCAACAGTCAGTTCTCCACTGCTCCCTCGAGGTAGGCAAATGTAAACACGTACAAAAGAGTTTTTGTAAAAGATAGTGATGCACCTCATGAGAAAACATCTTACTTGATGGTGAATTCTGCATGATTTGTTTTTGTGTTCTTAAGGAGCCAAGTGCCTCTGCATTTATCACATGAGTGTATCGTTAGATGTATAGTGGTCCTTGTTGGTCTAACCTAGTGCATTGAAACAGCAATTTTTACAAGTGTAGGCTTTTGCATTCTATGTGCTTTCTTATACAACTAGTTGACACTGTAATATGGCATTGACGAGGTCACACATGCATATTGCTATTGTGGGCCATGTTAACACAATATAGACACACCTCTTACTGAAATGTACACCTTACTCTCAGTCTGTTTTCATTTTGAAAAGGTATGTGGCTGTGTTTTTGATGTGCACAAGTAAAGTACAAAGCCCTCTTATAACGAACGCTATAATTCTAAAAAATATCAATACTTTCTTAATTCTAGATTTACCTTTAAAACCCAAAAAGAGCATATGTAGCCGGACAGAGTAATTGAAAAACCGCCTCTTTATTATAAGAATTAGGTAATGGTGGCCTATTTTAGTGCACACAACAGCCTTTCCAAGGTTGTCCAAGAGGTATGCTTGCTCATCTGGTAGTCCTTGAGGAGTATGTGCAACGGAATGAAGGAACATATGTTCATTGCCGTTGAGGTTAGTCGACACCATTATCTAAGAACATGTAAACATGGTGTAGTGGCACCTTTGCACCACTTATGCGCTGCACTGGCATCACCTGAACCTTTTAAGCACTGGTGCAGTGAACCACACGAGAATCAAATAGAGTTCCTAGTCTTCTGCTCATTTTTCTCGTGAATCGGTAACCTGTTGATGCGAGCGATAAGGCGCAACTCACGTGCATCACTGAATGTTATTCTTTTTTTGCTCTGTCATGTCACTTCCCGTTTCTTTTTACTTGCTTTGCGGAGCGCATTCAGGAAAAAAATTGTCTTAAAACATTTGTGGGGCTCTGGGGAAGTATATTTTGTTTTGTTTTTTCCTAACGTGTTTGTTTTGTTTCGTATAAGCGGAGTCAGAGCATTCACTGTAAGAGTACGATGTATTGAAAAATGGCCGTTGTACCTCCATTAATTTCTATGGGTAGAGTGTCGAATTTGTCATTTGTACTGGCAGGTACATTGTGCACGAAGGCCTCACCTATTAATGAACATTCATGGATTTGTAACAGTTGCACTGCCGTAGAGACTGACTTTATTTCACTGCAGACACTAAGGCATTATCTTAACTCTTTGAACACACCTTGTTTGCCAACTGCAGGGATTCCTAAACCTGCCCATCAGCCGGTGGATGCGAGTGCTCATCACTCGGCTCATTGCCATTGCACCAACCATCTTGTGTGCTGTCTTTGGCAACATTGAGCAGCTTTCTGGGATGAATGACCTGCTCAATGCACTCATGAGCCTGCAGCTGCCCTTCGCTCTCATCCCCACCCTGACCTTCACGACGTCGGCAGCATTCATGGGCGAATTCAAGAATGGAACGTATGAACTGCTTGCGCTTTTGTGAAGCACATACACTGTACAAGGGAACATGAGCTCCATTTCTTTTGTGCTATCATGAGAAAACGAAACGCAAATGCCTCTGGGGAACTTTCAGTAGAATATTTATTATGAGTAAGAACCCAACACTGCTGCATACCTGATTGCCAAAGATACTTTAGGTCTTGAACTACCCAAGTATACAAGCAGAAATCGTTCAAAAAATCCCATGATATGGTGACAGTGGCACAAAATAATGTGTTCTAGTTGGTCCTAAATTCTTTCATTTTATTTGTTCAATATGCCAGATATAGTATAATATAAATATGAACACTACGTGCAACCATATTCACCTTGATAAACTCTGGTAAAATTTATTGAAATTTGTTCCCTCTAATATTTCAAGTGGATAGTGATTTAATAATTTTCACCTACTAGTATGGATGGATGCAATCTTTATGGTTAATGTCAGCATTGTTTGTTCTCTTAACATTTTATTTATATTGTAAGGCGTTTTCACTTTCTTTCAGGCGAGAGCACAAGCCCGCACACATAACAGAAATAGTAGCTTCCGTGTCAACCTAAGCCAATAACCACAAACCATTCACAGACACCGATAACATGAAAGAGCGTAAGTTTGGGCATGTTGGTATTCCATGACTTCTACTTTTTAGCGCACGAAAAGGGACGAGAGACAGAGGTACGACGCGGATACAGCGCTAACATGTTTGGCGGTTGCTCAGGAGGACTTATAACAGCTTGCGAAACTGCAGCTTTCCCTCCTAAAACTGCACTGGTTAGTTGTCCTGGCGCTGGACAGGGAGCTGAGACGCCGAGCGAAGAAGAGAAACAGACCATCGGAATGGCAATGGGGAGCGGCGTCTCGAGGCACGTGAACTCGGGGGCGTGTTGGAGAAGCCAGCCAGAGATGGAGATTTGTGAGAGGATGGATTATCAAAGTATCGGTTGTATGATCTAGGAGGAGAAGGTGCATTGCGTTAAATGACAGCGTAGCCACGTCTTTCATCATGTTGGCGGTGTCTGCAAAACCAGAAGTGCCCTCGTACGCCGCAGTAGTAGCATGTCGGGTGCGACTGACGCCAGGAAGAGAAGTCGGGTGGGTTGGGTGCTCGTGTAAGTAAAGGTGTTAAGTGACCTTGATCCAGCACAAGCGACTTGGTACAAGGAGATACGGGTGGCATTGCAGCGATGTGGGCGTGTGAAGGTGGTGGCAGCGAGAAGTGGCTGGATGATTGGCGCTGTTCAGAGAGGCCAGGTCCTCTTTAATGTTGCCACGTAGGCCCATAGCAGCAGGATGAACATGAGCGCTGGAGGAAGCTGACAAATCATAAGCTTCCACTTCACGAATGAGAGCTTGAATGAGAGCTCAGAGTTCAACACTTCTTGTCAAGGGGGTTGTCGGACGAATCGTGCTGCAAACATATGACTGCAAGGCATCGAGGCGCTGACACACAGGGATGACGTTGTGTACACTCGTGGGATTTTGCGCTGCAAAGGCGTTAAAAGTGATAGATCCGATGTCTTTGAGAAGGTGGCAGACACAATCAGTTTCTGGCATGGCATTGTAGACGCGACAGCAAAGCGCGAGAACATCCTCAATGTATGACGAGTAGAACTCGCCATAATGCTGCACGTACTCAGAGAGCTTCTTCTTTGCAACCTCAGAGCGGACCATAGGTGTGACAAGAATACGCTGAAGATGCTCTTTGAAAGAAGACCAATCAGAGAAGTCCTGCTTGTGATTCTTAAACCATGTCTTGGCGACCTCAGTGATGTAGAAGGCAATGTTCCTTAATTTAGAAGCATCATCCTAGTGAGTGAAGGAGCTTATTTGATCTAAGTTGCCCAGCCATACTTTGACGTCATTGCCATGCAGGCCAGCGAACACCTCAGCAAACACCGCTGATGGCTGCTTCAACGATTTAGCCAACGCTTTTATTCCAAAAGCACTTGCTAGCGTGCCGAAGATGAAGATGTGAAGCGATGGTGATGGTTATGTACAGATGAGTAAGATGACGTCCATAATATAAATGCTCCCAATATTTTTTTGCCAAGAACGCCAGCTAAAGGTAGCATCACTAGAATTGCAACAAGCAAGAGACTGTTTCGCAGGCTGCCTTAGTTTGTATAAATGGCATCTGAGAACACACAGCTATTTAAAAGAAATGATAAGGCAGTCGAAAGCAGCATTGAGTCAATACTGACATAGAGGTGCATGCTACATACCAGTGTTATTACATTTTGACAGTCTTTTGATAATTCTTTGTGCGGTGCTACATGTGTTGTCAGCATGAAAAAAAAAAAAAAAAAAACGGTGTGTAGCAGAGCCAGTGTTTCTCAACAGTCAACATAGCATTGGACGTCACAGATCAGTTTCACTGCTCCTTTGCTTTTGCTTGCTGACTCAGGTTGACCAAAGTAGGAGCTAGCCTGCTGTCAATGCTTGTGATTGGTATCAACTTGTACTTTGTGAGCAACTTCGTGCGTGAGAACCTCCCATCTCACTGGGCCATCTACCTTGCTGTGGCACTGTTCGGGCTCCTGTACTTGGGCTTCAACCTTTACCTGGTGTGTTGTCTCTTTTATAGTTAACCAAATGACACAAGTGCCTAATCACTGTGGTTTCATACATCTTGTCATTTAATTTTAGGACATTTTATATGTATGCAGTTGGTTTTCGATAAAACAGACACGGATATACCTTATTTACTCTCGTAATGAACGCACTTGCGCAGTGAATGGACCCCCCACTTTTCCAATCAAGAAGTGTGTTTTTTCTTTTCCTCATGTATGAACACACCCTGAACTTGCTGCCTGAACTAGGAGAGACACAGTACGATTAAGTGTCCGATTAAGCGTCCGGCAGATACGATTGTATCGGACGCTTTAGCGGACGCCGAATCGTACCGTGTGTCTCCTACTTTTATTGCGATAGCAATCATATCGGCACTCCATATGCATTTTTGTCGTCAGCGCCGGCTCAATCTTCCACGTTCGAGGGAGGAAAGCGGGGAGGAAACGCACCGTATTCTGTTGTGCGCATGGTGCTGGGAGGGACGGGGGAGGCGTAGCAACTGCACAATGCACAGCCGCTCGCGCCCATCTTGAAAGCAATTTGCGTCGGGGGCTGAGTCTAGGTGCGACAGCAGCTTATACCTTTGCATGTGCTTCGTTCTCGCTGCTCAGTTTGCGTTGAAGCAATACAATGCACGAAAATCACTTGGCTACCTCTTACCTTCTTACATAACGAAGGTATTTACATCTCAGTTGTGACTTGTTATGACTATGTTTAGTTGGTAGTGCAGCCAGAAGGTTTTCCAAAGAGGGTATTACGAGGGTCATGCAAATTTGATCAAGATCTTTTTACCTAGGGACAGTACATGAGCAGGAACACCTTGAAAAAATTTTTAGGCAATGTAACATGTTCAATGTTCCCTTCTTGGCACGTTGAATTATACATGCACAATGTGGTGTCAACTTGTCATGGTAGCGATCCCTCTGTTGGTAGTAGCGGAGCAGTGATGTGTGATCATGTTTCTAACGAAAAAGAGCATTAATCTGGCTAAGTGTTTGCATGGTTTTAGCGGTTGGTAAAAAAGGAGCAGTTGTGATGAGTAGAGTTGGGCGTATATATACTGTATAGACCACATAACCGCTTATAGTGCCGGACCGGATATAATATGGTCTTTTCAGACTCCCCTTAATTTTTCCATAGCACTCTATGTATACGTGTATCGCTTATAGTGTAGTTGCGGGACACAAAATACCGGTAACAGTGCGGCTGCGTGGAAGTTGGGCAGTCAACCTAAACGGCAAACGCTCCCCTCAAGCCACAAATACCGTATTTACTCGAATCTAACGCGCACTTTTTTTTCAATAAAACAGGTCAAAAAATTGCGTGCGCATTAGAATCGAGTTTGACCCTAAATCTGAGTTACCATATAGCCGTCGGCATTTCAAAATAGCCGCCTCGCACGTGCGTCGAGCCTAGCTACTCTCGAGCCTAGCTACCGTAGCTTCCTCCATGTGCTGCAGTACACATGCTTAGGCAATAGTCTACCGTCTGTCTTCACGTTCTCTGTGTCTGCTCTATCAGCATGAAGTACCGAGTTCATTATGATGCCGCATTTAAAAGGAAAGTGATCATGTGTGCGGAGACGGATGGAAATCGGGCCGCATCACGGGCGTTCGGAGAATCCGAAACTTGCATTCGGGACTGGCGCAAACAGGATTTTCGCATTTTCGCGCAAACAGAACAAGGGCAGGATTTTCGCCAGCAAAGCAATGCGGAACGGTTTCAGTAGACCGAAGTAGGACGTAATCTGCGACGATCCACTTGGCGATGCGATCGCCTTGGTGTTATCTTGAAAGCAATCTGCGACGGGGAAAGTCCGCCGCGCGCCATGTTTTCGCAGCTTATAGGTCGCGTTGAAGCGAGAGGCATGATAGCAACAATGTCAATTCGCTCGCAGCGTTTCGTCACTCGAGCGTTTTGACAGTTCATTTCCACGGTCAATGAGCGAGATGTGTTCATGTTTGCTTGTGCACACATGAGACCGTGCTTATTAATTTATTTAGTAAGCGAATACGGAACCTAAAGCACGGTGACAGCGACGGCGGAAATGCGCCTGTAGTGTCCATTATCGCAATAAAATATAGTTGTTTTGGTTATAGTGCGGTACTGCTTATAGTGCGGATATTTGCGACTCCGGCAACTTGCATTATGAGCGGTCTACACTGTGTTTCTTCTAATACAAATTGAGTACAAATAGTATAAGCATTGAATATTGAATATTCAAATGCAGATGCATATACAGTCAATTCTGGATACTATATCAAACTTGGATATATCGAATTATTGTCTACAGTTAAGCCTCAATAGAATGAAATTCTCAACATAACGAAGTATTTAACTTTTAATAACTTCTTGTTCGTAGAACACAATGTATTTAGAAACTCAGTATAATGAAGTGCGTTTATACACAATTTAAATATAAAAAATTTCACTGCCACTGCGAAGGAATACAAAGACAATAAATGGAAACTTCTGTGGATGCAGATGGTCAAATTGTTGAACTACAAGCGGCTGCTTGAGAACTTGGGTCTCAAATCACGCGCTGCATAACCAAGAGTGACTGCCCAAGTGGAGTAGTGTCATGTTCCGTATAATGTCCAAGTGCGATAAGACCCTAGCACGCCCCACGCACTGTATGCTTTGAGTGCAAATGAAAATGTGCAAGGGTGAGCCGAGAATGATGGTGGCTTGGTGAGCGCCTTCTTACCGCGCGAGCAAGGAAAAAAAAGGGGGTGGGTGGGGGCAGGCGGGCGGGCGGGGGGGGGGGGGGGGGGGAGGTAGCGAGTGGGGGGCAGCTTGGCATGCCTCCCTTTCTAGCATGGCCGGGGCTGCACAACGCTGTCAGCACAGCTGTGAACATACGCGGTCTGCGTGGTTCATCTTGGACGTAATTTGTGTTGGGTGCAAAGGCCAAGCAAGCAGAGGAGGTCGTGGCTTCATGTGCACTGTCCTCCCACAGGTTTTTTGCTGGATGTCGCATAATATCCAATTTCGGAGATGCATCGAAGCGAGAGGCAGACAAAGCATTCGCTCGTCTCAGCGTGTGCTTTTCGTGATAGCGTGGTCCGACTTCAGGAGACACTATCAGCCGCAGGCGCGTAGTGGACCTGAAAGCATGCCTGGCTTTGTTTCTTACCACCTATGTGAAGATATTGCCACCTGCAGTAGTGGGTATAGTGCTAAGAGGCAGGCACGGACAAGAAAAAAGAGGTGCCCCTGCTACCTGCCCGCCTATCCCCCACAGTGGGTTGTGCCATTGATTGAGGCATCATCATCATCGATAGCCAGGTGCCACTGTCGTGTTTTTCAGGAGCCTGCTGCCCTCATTAAACATCACATCACCAGTTCTCTCTCAAGGCACATGACAATATTGTCGGCATGGCAGGACACTGTATTTCTTTGCAGACTCTCAAATTTAAAAAAAAAAATTTTTTTCCCTCATTCTGGCTTGCTTTTTCGATTGCCCAATAATGTGGAAAACTTTATGGCCCCTTTTGTGTAAGAAAAATGCATCAGCAACTGTATTTATTACTGTAAAAGTTTTGAGTTTAAATATAAGGAAATTACTAAATAACGAAGCAAATTGCTGATTTTACTGACTTCTTTCATTGAGGTTAAACTGTATATCGAACGGTCATATCATCCCCCTGGAAGTCCCATTCAAAAGGATAGCACTGTACCAAGTGTATATGGAACTCCTGTTCACCGCCACAAACTATATATCGAACGGAGCGCCCTTGTAAGTGCACTTTTCCAAAAGGGAACTCAATCACTTCTCGCGTCATCGGAAATATTCATGCGGACGAAACTGCACCGTTTTGGCAGAGACTGTCAAACAAGGCATTGAATCTGAAGGACAATACATGCACTGGAGGTAAAAGGAGCAAGGTGCATGCCTCAAAATACGAAGGGCTTGATGATGAAGGGTCTTATTTGCACTGCATAATGGCGGATTTGCTTTAGTAAGCTTCATCACAACACAGCTGTGTAATGCAGTGAAGCATACTCTCTGCGGCTTTTTGTTATCGGAAGGAGTATTCCCATGCTGGGGGGGGGGGGGGGCGTCAGATTCGCAAAGGGCCTCCCAGTCCAATATGCGCATTTCACAAGAAAGTGTGGATGGCTCTCAAACTTTCCAAATTCTGCGAACGGCGTTTTATGGTTCTGCTAGCGGCCCAAACAAATCCGACCCCAACTCCCACTTAGACAGATTACAAAGCAAATCCAAACATTACAATTTGGATTTCGCAAAACCACCACACGCCACATCCGTCCTTTGTGGTAAGACCTTAGTGGAAGCGGTGTGCAAGGCTCACCGCTGTGCAATTCACAGATCCACAGTCCACACGGAACGAGTTTCATTCGTGCTTACAGGAACACATCAGTGAGAATAGACTCAGGTGTTCTGCAGGCTGAAAGCCACTTTCGAATCTTAACAGCGTCTGCCTTGTTGACTCATTGCTGACTGATGACTATCGGCTGTTAGAATGGCGTATTGTAACGGACACATGGTTGAGCACATTCATGTGTGATTTGCAGTGCAAGTGCGCTGATGGCAGCACAATGCATATCCGCACAGGCTGGTTTGCTTCCGCAGGGCATCAGTTTCTACCTTATCCTGAATAAAAATGCACAACAAGCACTTCGACGCTCGCAAGGTGCAAGACGATCTTGCGGCCAGGCAGTTCGGGCTTTTAGAGTTAGTGTTGCAAGCCATGCCGCAGCATGAGTGACTTTCAGGATTTGTCTCTAAGAAAAAAAATTGGGGTAGCTTGCACTAGTGACACAAGGCTAAAGACACAGCGGAGCTGATCGATTCCTAGCTGGTCCTGGCTGTACGAAGTGATGCTAAGTTATACGAAGTGTATAAGCATTTCCTCGTGGTCCGTGGCATCGGGGAACACCTCGCGAAGCACTTGCAGTCTGAGCACATGTAGGCAAAGTGGGGCGAAAGCTATGCATAGTGTACGGGTGGTGCACAGTGGACGACACGCCGGGGTGACGTCACGGCGCATGCGCAGTAGCGCGCAGCTGGTGGGAGCCCGGCCGCGCCGCCGCCAGAGGCGCCTGCTGCAGTCACGGACACTGCGAGCGTTCGGCGCTAATGCGGGGAAACGGAGAAGCGCGAATGGCGTCGGCAGCACCTCTGCACGTTGCCTCGTTGGTGCTGCTACAATTTGTTTCTGTCGCCCTCTCGCTCTCATTTTCTCTTTCTCTCTCCCGAGAATAGCGCGCGTCACTCTGCGAGGTGGTTGCTAGGCAATGCAGTTGCAGGCGGCACACATTACGGCCGGCTTTAGAGGCTTTCACATGGTAACATGGTAACATGAGTATGCTTAGTCACTAGGCAATAACATCTGAGCAGGCAAATGGGAGCCCACAATCTTGCTCAAGTACTTCCCTGTCCATTCCTTTAAATTTAAAAAAATATACATAATAATAAAAAAAAAGCTGCTAAACAGAATTGGGTGCCATAAACACATGTAAAAGGGCCCTCTGCGAGAAAAATATCAGTGGTCGTTGCGTAAATGTAAAGATTCTATTGACTAGACTGCCAAAAAAAAATAAATGACAGACTACAAAAAAAATCACAAGTTGTCATGTAGGCTTCTGCTGTGAAACTGGAAACAAAATTTACATTATTACATTACCCATTTTGTTTCTGCATTGCTTCGCAACTTTTGTCCTTGTCTCGCTTATGATAATTTGCAATACCTTGTTCAGCAGACGGAAAACAGTAACGAGACTTTAAAGGTCTGTTGTTACAAATTAATATTTGGTTAGCTTTAAATATTTGAAAATACCGAGTAGTTCCTTTTCGAATACAAATACACATAATTAGTGTATAATATTCTATTCGTATTCAGAACTTCACATTTTCGTCCTTCCCAAGTAATGAGGAATGAGCCACACAGGATGTATTCAGGCAACTAAAGGAAGCGGTGTGGTCTGGTGCTGGCCTTGATACAACAACTTGGTCCCTTCTTTGCTGCAGGAATTGGAAAGCTTCCAAAATGATGAAGGTGGATCTAGAGCATACATATAGACACTTTGAATAATTTACATAATTTCATAAGAGTAGCAGACTACATTTCCATTCTAAAGGTTTCTGAAAGGAGGGAGGGTGTTACCATGCTCATTAGTTGTCAGGGTCAAATGGCTGTGTCCAAATGTGGAGTATAGCTGGTTCTAGTATCCTGGTTCTAAATAGCTAGAATCCAGCTGGAATGTGACCTTACTCTTCATTTCAAGTTGCTCATATTTTGAAAAGTTACCTTTATTTCAACTTTTCCTAGGCTGCAAAGTTGATCGTCAGCCCAGAAGCCTTTCTGCAGTAAGGTTTATTTTTCATGTAACCCCCCGAGTGGGGCTTTTAGTAATTAAGTAGAACTTCTAGCAAAGCAGTCTGGAGGTCACTTCCATCATGTAATGCACAGATGCATCTCATCAGTGCACTGAGCTGACCTCAAAATATTCAGATTGTTGTTTTGTCTCCATCTTTTGAGCAAGTATATATTTTTTTATTTGAGGTGTCGATCCACATTACAGGTTGCATAAATTAACCTTTAAAAGTAATCAGGTAGCTTGCCTGTCTGAATGTTTACTGAACACAGTTAAAATTGAAGGTTCTGTGCACTAAAAGTTTTGAATTAGTACATATTACACCAAGACCATTTTTTTTCTTTACTTCACATGCAATGCAAGCAGGAGTGTTGCCAGTATTTTCTTTGATACGTTTTAAACATGCACTAATAAACTTTACATTTGACTGTCTTCCAGTTGGCCCGCCTTTTGGTTGTGTTTGGCTGTACTTCACTGCTGCAACTTCCTGTGAGTTGCTACTTTTCCTGCGCATTGTGCACACAGTATTTGGAACAGTAATTTGCATGCAGTTGTTGTTATTGCAACTTTTCAGTTGATTGGCCCACACCTCAAAGAGCGCAGTGACCGAATGCTATTTAATGACTCATCTCAAACAGACATATCATCTCCTGGTAAGCTATAATCCCTTTCATAGTTCCTAGCTCATGTTCTCTCAACTGCTCAACTCAAATATTGTTAGGAGGAGTTTGTTCACTTGTGCATTATGATTGAACTTCTTCTGCATTGTAGTGTTTGTGACCTGCAGTACCCTTAACTTTGGCAGTAGACTAGCATTCAAGAGACTGGCATGAATGCATTATACCTTTTTCTTTTCTACTAAAACAATGCTTGTAGACAAATGTTAGGTAAGTTGTTCATTTTGTCCCCTTTATAGGTATGGCACAAACAAAGTACTATTGGATCAACCCTAAATGTCATTGGAAACACCACCCTCCTATAGTTATTACAGGGATATTTATAGCATGAGGATTTGGTTTGCTGCAAACCAGATTCTTATATAACACCCTTCTGCAAAGATAATCTTTTACTGAACAAAACAGAAATGCATCCTTACCTGTTCAGTCTGAACCGCTAATTGAAACAAATTTTTTGTGCATTTGAATTTGTCCATCATCGTACACATGCAAGGTCTCACAGTGAAGTAGCCAAGCTTGCTCTTATATGTTTATGGAAGAAATCAAGCTGTTGTCAGAAAGAAGGCACATTCGTTATGCTTCATAACTTGCGCATTACAAGAGACGAGTATAAAAGCCTTTGATGACAGTATTTCATTATAAATGTAAAACCTGTGACAGTCTTGGCAGCACTTGCTTCCAAAACTATAGCCAAATGTTTTTTTCTGAATCTTCCATAAGTGCACTACACAGTGTGTGCTTCTAAGCATCAGTTTTGGGCTTCTGTTTTTGCCACTATATCCTTCTAGAACACTGCAATTACTTTGATTTGGCTGCATAAAGCCATAATCTTGTGATAGATGTGATAGACAGGGGCGTTCACAAATGACTGACACTGCAGCTGCCCACATGGCACTTCTGTACATACTCTGTAAGAAGAAGAAAAAAAAAAAGCACTGGTGCTGGATTTTTACTATGTTGGGCAACCAATCCTGCTCACGAAATCTGGCTTTGTGCAACTCTTTCTGTGCTGATGGACTAAAAAATTGTTTAATGCAGTGCAGTTTCCTGAGTAGGCACTCGGAGTATTGTAGCCGGCCCTCTAAAGATAGCTATACCACTTTCAAAACTGCTCAAAGGCATGGGCAAAAGTGTATAGCTCTGCAAAACAACTTTAGTTTGAAGGGAGCCGTAAATCATTGATCGATCAGCGATTTTTCACATATGGTAAGTTCTCGAGCCTTATTGTCACCTCACATGCAGCGGTGTCCTGTTTTCTGGAGTCTTCCTTCTAAATCTGACAAGACTTTCCAATCACTGTGAACACTTGAAAACACAAGTGATATAGTTATTCAAACACTCGTAGTGCTCTTTAACAAAGAGAGATTGACTTCTATACATTTTAATTTGTTTTGGGCTCACCTCATGCTGGCTTTCTGTGAACTCAATGTACTATAACCTGTAATATTATTGCTGCCACTTTATAGAGGATAAGTTGATTTTGGGATCTGACAGTTTCTCATTGTGACTTTTTCCCCCTATTTACCTGCTGCCATCCAGATACTGTAAGTAGTGAGGAGAAGGTATTGGAGTTCACACCAGTAATGTAAAGGGCTCACAGTCTGTGCTGATGCCAAATGCACCGTTCCTTGCTCTATTATTTCCCTCAAAAAAAAAAAAAAAAAACGTGGGGAGAGAAGGGGCGTGGCAGCATGTGGTCACTTTCGAATCTGTTTAATTATATGCATGTCTTAGTCAAAAATTTTATATTATGCATGTTGCCCACTTTAGCTTCTATTATGAGGTGCTACTGCATTAAAATCTGCGTTGGTAATGTGCACATTTTCACATTGTTGCATGTTGCAGTGTTAATTTTAATATATCTGTGCAGTGGAAAATGGGTGTCTGTGACTCTCTTGCAGTTTGCATTGATCACAGGGCATGGTGCACAGGGTGCTCCATTTTGAAAGGGAACATCTAGAGAAAGCATTGCATGGCATATGCACGCTACTATAGCTGCTAACACCATGCACTTCAAAAGCAAGTGTTTTTATAGTAGTATTACACTGAGTACTCATATTTTAGACTGAGTATTCATATTTTCTTTTGAACAATAAGTATAATTAATGTTACTGTCCTGCAGGATAGATTCATGTACTCAGTCGGTGATTTCAAACTTCACTTAGTATTACTGCCTAGTTACCACAAGTCCTGTTAGTTTAGTTATTGTTCATTTGCAGGCACATTTTTCAGTCTAGATTTGTGTGTTCAATATGGTACAGTCAATCCACTTATAACACTAGGCGTAGTGCGTTGACTGCTGAATTCGTGCAAAATAACATGCTGTAATGTGCAGGATCTAACACTGTCAGAATTTAATTCTTAAACGCTCCTTTAGCCCTTATTATGTTAGTGTATGTTGTGAAGATCAGATGTACAGCTATTTTTCTCAATGTTTCTTTCTTTTTTCCTGTAACATTTCATTGTCTAAACAATTTTCTGTTTTTTTTTTTTGTTTTGTTTTTTTCAAGATTGAACTATTTTCATTAGCTCTTCTGCATCTGTGTTTTTCTATAATGTGTAACATGTGCGACGCCAAGTAGATAGGCAGAGGGTTCCCCAAGCCATGTTTGTGAGATTTCTTTCCTCCAACTCCTCCGTTGATTTTCTGTGTAAATGGAAATCAATAAAGAGAAAGAAAGAATGATTAGCCACATCAGGAATGTCAATTTTTGAACTTGATTCCATGCAACAATAAACTTATAATAATAGAATCTTGTTCACTTATTGGACGTGTTAGTAGCCAGATTCTACCTTTGGAGAACCGTTTTCAGGGCAAATTAGACATGAAATAAAACGGTGAAACTTCAAGAAGCAAACAAAGCTAAGATTGGCTGAAATCATAATAGATGGCTTGCCAAGTGTACGGTGTGATGCAGTCCAAAGCATTGCCATAAGTGTACATGCAGCTGGTGGATTCGATACACATCATTGGCACGCTCCGCCTGCAGCAGCGTCAAGTGCAGATTTCAGCTTTCTCTAGTATGCTCAGTGCCTAGCACACTATTCTCTTTAGTTGTTGTTTAGGTGCTGAAAGTCAAGCTCTTGTCTTTCAGCTCCGTTTGCACCAGTATTTTTTTATTTTTTTTTAAGTGCAGAAGTATATAAGTTTATGCATGTAGCCACGTGTGTGAACTTAGGATAGGCCTTCTTTAACATGGTGATCATGGCACTGATCAAACCATATCTAATAGTTGGGAAAAACTGGTTGGAAAACGTTACTAAGTAAGTTTACATGCCTTGGTTGCAAGTATTTTATATGACATTATAATTTACGTCATTCAGAACTCGGTCAAAAATTTTTGGCTGACTTTATGCACTGCAGTATAGTCACATGATGTGCGTCACTGCGCAATGCAATATGGCTTGGGTTTGGGGATGCCACTCTGTTAAGTGCTGTTTTCTCTCATATCAACCAAAGAGGCAGTGGTGTTTATCAATTAGCTGCTCACGTTGAGCCTCATTGCTCCAGACCAATGTTGGCAGAGAGCATTGACTCGCAAACGTAGGATGGGGCACTGTTAGCATGCTGATAGGCTCACTTGCTGTGTATAAATGTCAATGCAAAACTTTTCACTATAAAATTATTCAGGCGTGTGCTGAAGGGCTGCTCTGCCTTTGTCTTTTTCAGCTTCATAAAAGCGCCATTGTTCCCATCAGTAGAACATGTGCAACGTAGTTGTTGCATCATGCATGCATGATTCAGAGTGCATTTGCTGCTGCATTTGTTTTCTATGCAGAACTATTGTGCCATGCTTATATCTTAATGCATGGCTCTTATAATGTGTTCGCAGCAGTCACAGTATGGTAATGTGCGCTGAATACTGTTGTGTGTTCTGGCTCATCCTGGGCTGGGTAACGACTCTCTTCCAATTCTTTTCCTTTCCGTGCTTCATCAGTGGCCTGAGCGGCGCTCCGCCTTTGTTATCACCACGATTGGTTGGTCATGAGATGAATGATGAAAAAAATAAATATTGAATGAAGTAAAGGAATTGTTACATTATACCAGCCTTGTCTTGCTCACAGCAGCGACTCTGTAATGCTTGCCGTGCAATGATTGCTACGTATTGGTTGAGTGTAGGTTAATCTTTGTT
This sequence comes from Dermacentor silvarum, assembly GCF_013339745.2. Classification (NCBI taxonomy): domain Eukaryota; kingdom Metazoa; phylum Arthropoda; class Arachnida; order Ixodida; family Ixodidae; genus Dermacentor; species Dermacentor silvarum. Next base: position 223,548,524 of record NC_051155.1, read on the forward strand.
ATGTTTGCAGCTACCACGATCAGGCTTAGCTGTCGTCTTTCTTTAATGCTACCTAGTTAACAAGGAAAGATTGATGGGCATCAAGTGTTATTTAATACTTCTACCAACTGCGGTGAAATTGAAGGGGAGTGGGGAGGGGGGGTAGGTTTATGTGCACTGTCCTCTTTCTCTCGCTTGTGCTTGGCTTAATGGTGTGTGTCTCTCCACATTCTGTTCTATTTACCAGGTGAACTCATACCAGTTAGTACCCACCTGTGGTTAGTATCAGCTCACTCACTTTCTGTGTCTGTCCACTCATTGTTTTTTTGTTCGTTTGTTTTTTTATGTTTTTTCCCGTGCCTCATTACTGCTTTCAGGATGTTTTGAGTTTGAAGTAATGGCTTGTTGGGGTAGTCGTTAATAGTGCATGGTTCAACTGCGGTTGCCTTCTTGCACTGTTTAATCATGATCTTAGTAATCAATTTTTAAGGTATTCATGGTTTACTGGCCTTTATGCTAATTCTGCCTTTGTCTTGCAACAATTTTTACAATGCAGACACTGGTATTGCATATCTTTAGTTTATAAAAGCTTTTCATTGGATACTTTAAGAGCGCTGCGAATACTTGTGGCTATCCAGTGAGAAACCCACTGTGGTTGCTTAGTGGTTGTGGTGTTGGGCTGCTAAGCACGAGGTCGCGGGATCAAATCCAGGCCACGGCAGCTGCATTTCGATGGGGGCGAAATGCGAATCACCTGTGTAATTAGATTTAGGTGCACGTTAAAGAATGCCAGGTGGTCCAAATTATTCCAGAGTCCCCCACTACAGCATGCCTCATATAATCAGATTGTCGTTTTGGCAAGTAAAACCCCATAATTTAATTTAATTTTAATTTTAATACAGTGAGAACAAGTTCTTATTAGTACTTTTGCTGGAAAAAAGAAAGTGGAAGGAAAAAAACTTAGTTGTATGGGGATCGATCATCATACCGTGTTGGGGAAGAAGCATTGTATGGTGATGTATAAGAGCACTAAGCTACCTTGATCAGAGGTAGCCTTCTTAGTCCACTTATCATTTATCATCAAGGCCTAATACACTATTTTTCTTTTTTTCAAAGCATGCATGTGTTTGTTTATACAGCTTAATATTGGTGGTTCTGCCTGTTTCACACAAAAAGTCCTGCTTTTAACACAAACCAAGTTACATTGCTCTGTAAAGTTCATCTTAGATGGTGTTGAAGCTCGAGTAAAAATGGAACAAAGTTTAATAGAGCATCTCCAACCTTGAAACTTGTGTCAGGATTTGGAAACCTACTTGTGATGACCAATGGACAGTGTTTGAGGAAAAAAAAAAAGGAAAAAAAAGAAAAAAAAAGAAAAAAAAAACAAGAACCAGTACACTGGTATTCACAAACGAACCTAAATTTTAGAAACTATTTATTAGCTATACAGTTGACTTTGGTTAATTCAACCATAACGAGGCCGACGAAATTGACCGAATTATATAGCGGGCTGCCTGCTTTGCAAAGTTGAGGCAAGCTGTCAAGTGAAATAATGTTTACAAACATTGGTGTTTAGAAATAATAATTATCAGCTGGGAACTCTGGTAACCTAAGACAGTGCAGTAACACAATCCAGGTACTTCAGCAGTATTGCAAAGTGCAGGAGCAGCAAACCTTTTATTTTTTTTTTTATCAGTACTGTCATACCATGAAGTATCGCAACAGGAAGGGCATTTTCAGAAGAGTAAATTTCATACAAGTTCGATGAAATACAAAAAGTCTGCATATATATATATATATATATATTCTACAATGTAAGCAATGGGTAATAAAATACAAAAGCTAACAAACTTGTACGTGTAGTCGATGACAAAAGTTAACAGAGCATTGAATTTTAAAAAAAGCTGCATTTTTTCACAGCTTGGGCATACAGCCTGGCATTTTGATTGCTAGCCTGACCTAGTATATGCAAATAACATACTGTTGTGTGGTTTTACTGCCAACAGTCACAACCTGCTTGGAAATCTAATGTTTTATCAGATCTCATGATCCATAAACATTTTATGCATACCGTACATATGTTGTTGCTTTCTGTTTGTACTATCATATTCTTCTGATTATGAAGTGTACATTTTCATTATTTTTTTCCTCTCTTCCAGAGTGATAGCATCCTCTATCGACGCGTCCGTGAATGGACAAATTAGGTTGTTGAACTTGCATTGAAGAGTGTTGGTGTTTCTCCAACAGCAATGATGTACTGCATGGTTTCATGCTGCCCCTTTTATATGATCTGCCACTTGAATCTATTTGCACAATTTTATCGACGTGACTCGAATCATTGACGAGAGAATATTTATTAGTAGCAGTGTTCCTATGTAACTAATACAGGAATACTGTGGACAGTCAATAAAGTAAAGTGTTCTCATAATATGAAAAGGCTATTTTGGCAGAAAGTTTTACAATATTATATGGTACTTACTATTTTAGTACAGTTGTTGCTAGTTGGGATGTTTAATGAAGCATGGAATTCTGTAGATGTTATTTTTAATAAATTCATGATGTTGATGTTTTTAGATTGTGTGTTCTGTGTGTTTTGTTTACACTTTCCTTGCAGTTATGTACAATATTGTTTCTTTATTAATGTGCACCCTTGATTAGTGAATATTTTGATCTCAAAGCACTACATTTTGTCATACAATTTGTTATAATACATTATTGATTGAAATTCAAGTCTAAAATCACAGTAACAAAAATGAAAACCTTCCCAATTTAACTGACCATAACTGTCACTTATATATATATATATATATATATATATATATATATATATATATATATATAAAATGTCATCTTATACATATTTTTAATGACATTGTCTCACCATGCATAATGCTCAATATTCTCCTATTTCAATTCTAAGGCATGTTTTTAACTGTGCATTGTTTGCAACAAAATATGGCATAATCGCTAAATAAATAGTTGTAGGTCAGTTAGAATTTACTTCAGAATTATTTGAAGACTGTGTGTTCATTCTGTTAGCCTGGTGGCTCATTATTGCAATTATTTCAATTAAATGCAGTAGTTTTCTGAACTGTTTATACTAATGATCGTTGTAGAATGCTTCAAACTAGAAATTATTTCAGATGCATTCCACAGCTGCGCATCAGTAACTGTATCAGTGCAAGTATGAAGTATGAAACCTGATATCAGCAATGTGGCAGTGTAGATTAAAAAGTACCATGGATGAACCTTCTGTGATTGCAGCTGTCTTAATACAGATTTGCCAGAGATAAATATTGGCTGCACAAAAGTATTCATGTACAAATGCACTTGCCTCTGGATATCTCAGATTTTGTCTTCCTCCAGCGGTGCTAATAAGTGCACAAAAGCTGCATTTGTTCTACAGCTACCCACTTCAGTGGTAATAAGGTGTGCATATGATGGCAGCTTTTCCACAGTGTGTGTGTGTGTGTGGAGGCACATAACCAAGCAAATAATGATGCTAGATGTTTTATTGAACTATGCAGGTGAACAAAAAAATATTATTGTGAACTTTGAGAACAAATAGAACAGTGGCAAGCACAGTGCATCACTCGAAGGTTGTCTAAATAAACAGCACAGGCTCTGAGCATATGTGCATGCTTGTAGAACAAATGGTGTGTAATATGAATTCATGTTTTTGATAGACTCGTAGGCAAACACCTGTTATTTGGGAACCTTGGCCAATTTGTACAGTGCAAAGAAAGCGTTTAGGTCCGTAAGGGGTGCACCATGAGTGGATCTATGATGGGTGGCTTATAGGATTGTTGTGTGGCTCTGAAGTCTCTCCTGGTTTCCAGGAAGCTGGGCTCTTGCACTAGTTGCAGACCCTGCTCCTCACAACATGCCTTGCCCTTTGAAGACACCAAATTCTCTTTTTCTTCCTCGCATTAGGCCAAAGGCCCATCCAGAACTTTCAATTAATGCATTAAAGATGTTCTGCAATACCTGAAAGGTGCTGAATGAATTTTTCTAAATGTACATGGCTCTCACGGTCTTCCCCTCTTTTATGTGGCTTCTGCTGCACTCAAAGTTATGCCATGTAATTGTGCATAGAATTAGAAACCAAACCAGCTGAGCACTGCGCCTGTGCGCTCGCACTGAATAAAGCCCACCATATGCTCCGATCACACCAAGCATTTTTATCTGCATGATGTCAATATTGTGTGGCCATCATTCTCGAAGGCCATAGTATAGCAAAGTATTGCACAACTGTACGATGTAAGGTACATAGTTTTATCTGCCTTAAAAGTGCATTAAACATTCGTTTACTAATTAGCAAGCATGGTGTCATGCACGCACAGGCAAACATCAACTGATCTCGCTTGACGACCAGAAGAACGCTGTTGCAACACTGGTGTGAAGAAGAGCGCAAACCAAGGGGAGCAAATGCTTCTGCTGCCTTTCCCTTCAAAGCATCTCCGATACTTGAGATTATTCAACCACCAGATACTAGGTGCACGCAATGATGGCGCACATGCAGCCATCAGCCATCTCGGCTCACTCAGCGTTTGCCCCTGCCGGTGATTACCTCCAAGCCCAGTTGTTTTGTACTATGAATATGACATGACTGTGTTCCTTTGTCAGACCATTATCTGTGCATAGTTTTGTGTGAAGTCACAGAAAGGACGATTTCAGGAGTTGCTAAAAAGACATACTTTTGGCGCGCTATTCAATTGTATCCTGCGAGTAACCAATAGCACCCTGTCACTGACAAGACAAACATTCGTGCCGGTCCTGTACGCGGTAAGCGAGCGGGCTACGTTTATCCGCCAGTTGATGACCATTTCCTCTAGTTCTACTTTTCAGTAGTATGTTGCACCGATTTTTCACTGAATGTCACTGCGATCATCGGTCAGCGTGAAGGGTAATTATCTGGACGCGCCTGCGATGGCATTTGTTGCAATGTGTCCACACAGCTAAAGAGCATGTATATCTTGCAGCGTGCCTTCAAAACAGTGCGGCGGTGGTGTACAGCTAGGTTGGAGGAGCAGACGCGCACTCACCTGGTCCCCCCCTCCCCTACACTCCATTTCTAGGATTATACTTAACATGATGGCGAAAATTTGTGTGTGGTGTCCATGTAATTCCTATCACAATAAAAATTTAAAGGAATGGTCAGGTAAGTACTTGAGCAAAATTGTGGGCGCCCATTTGCCTGCTCAGATGTTATTGCCTATAGTGACTTAGCATACTAATGTTACCATGTGAAAACCTCTAAAGTCTTTTAACAGCGGAGCTGTTTAAGCCGGCCGTAATGTGTGCCGCCTGCCACTGCGTTGCCTTACAATTAACCACCTCGCGGAGCGTCGCGCGCTATGCCCGGGAGAGAGAAAGAGAAAATGAGAGCGAGAGAGAGAGAAACAAATTTTAGCAGCACCAACGAGGCAACGCACAGAGGTGCTGCCGACGCCAACCGCCTGCAGCAGGCGCCTCTGGCGGCGGCTTGACCGAGCTAGAGTGACCTAGAATACTCTAACTAGGTCACTCTACTCTAACCGAGCCGACCGAGCCGCCTGCGTGCTACCACCTTCGTGCTACTGCGCATGCGCCGTGACGTCATTTTGGCGTGTCGTCTGCTGCGCGTCGCCCGTACCATAGCCTCCAGCATTGCTTTCGCCCCACTTCCCCTACGTGTGCTCGGACTGCAAGTGCTTCGCGAGGCGTTCCCCGATCCCACGGACCTCCAGGAAATGCTTATACACTTCGTATAACTTAGCATCACTTGGCATTACTTCGTATAACTTAGCATCACTTCGTATAGCCAGGACCAGCTAGGAACCGATCAGCTCCGCTGTGCTCCGCTGTGTCTTTAGCAAGCTTGTGCCACTAGTGCAAGCTACCCCAATTTTTTCGATTTTTTTTTCTTTAAGTGAAGGTGCGGTACCTTGGAACCCTAGAAAAAATAGTGACAAGTTTCGCAGTGCCGTAGATAATGCAATAAATAGTGCAACAGCAAGTTAGTTCCGTGTCCACTATGTCTTGACGGCAAGATATGATGTATGTGGTGACGTGGAAGCAGGACATTGCGACGTTTTAACACGCGCACCGGCTCGCACGGTCGTACGCTCGCTATCGCTACAGTGTACTACTCTTCTAGAACACTGTACTGTCGCTGAGAGTGTCAAAGCCAACGTTACTAGAACTAGGTTCCTAGTTCTAGTAACGTTGGTCAAATCGTCGCAATGCCCCGCTCCCGCCGCTTCCACGTGACCACTGTGTTACGACCTGTTACGACGTCGTGACACACTCTTACTAAGAAACGAAACCGAAATTGTCCGTAGTGCACTAAATTATTTACGCAGCTCTGAGGCTTGTCACAATTTTTTAGGGTTTAGAGGTATAGGACTTTCATTTAAAGCAAAACAGAAATGTTGGAAATATCATGTCGGGGTTATGACAAACGTACATAGTGGCAGCCACATAATGCAAAATTAATTTCTGTGTTTACACGTGAGGCCCTCGCAAATGGTTCACTCACCCCGGTTAGAAGTGTCATGTCACATCCACGGCCCAGCGAAGGCTCCCACCAAAAAGAAGAATCCCGAAGGCTATGCTTCTGCTCATCGCTCGCTCCGAAAGCAATCGTAGAGCCTTCACGTCATGGACGCCATGTTTTGTGCGCTAACCAGCGTTTTATAAGCCAATAGTCGACATTTCAGCCATTCGGATCCGAATTGGCAGTCGTTTCATGGCTGCGCGCGAATGCGGTGAAATCATTGGTAGAATGTAGGAAATGTTTACGCTTTACGCGGTGTTTAAAACTGCCAGCGGGCACCATAACTTTAACATGGCAAGATGTTTTCAGTTTTACCGTTGGCGTCCTAGCGCTTGACAGAGCTGATGGAAATGAATTTACTCGGCGGAGAGCTGGAAATTGCGAAGCTGTGGCACAGTTTGTGTGTGCAGCTGACTGGACTTCCTGAAGGTATGCTCCTTGCCAAAACGATTCGTCGTGCGTTTGTAATCATCTGAAATTTCCTTCTTTCAGATTCGGTCCACAGTATCTACGAGGGTACTTTGGCGGCTCTTGGATGGTAAATACTCCGCTCCTGTTACTTTCGTTGTCTCGGAAGCTGGTAAAATGTTTGGCCGACACTTCCAAAGTGCTTTCTTTGACTTGGATCGACAAGGACTGAGATTAAACAAATTGCGTGGTTCTCATCAGAACTAGGTTTGATGGTGATCGGCAGCTTGTATAGCCGTGTCTTGCTCTATCGTGGTCATGCAATTGTCATTATTTGCTAACCGACGTACGAGAATCCCAGTGATTCGCGACTTGCTACCAAACTACTTGTCGCTCACGTTCTGGCTAATTGGTTGTGCTGCACGAAAGGACGAAACACGTACCGGATCAACGTTATGGACAATGATTGTCCTAGGGCATTTGGATCTCAAAAATAGTTGCGTGTAATTTTACACGGTGGCAGTACACGTGTCGTAAATATCGTTTGAACTCGGATAGTGATGGATGTATGCTTGACTACGATTATTTTGCGACTTTGAAGTTGCGTTCTTGTAGAAGTGTGTTCGTGCTGGGAATTGGCACCCTGCACTGTTCAGAGGGCGCTACGACGTTTTCATTTTTCACCCCAGCGTCGCCGACACCGGCCGTTAGAGACGTGATAAAATTGATACACCATTCCAAACGATAGCGGTCATTTCGTCGCTCGTTGGAGTGTTATGTCCTGCGCAAGCGCCCTTTCGACGTTTTCACAACTCGGACTCTCTTGCCCCGTGATAAGCGATCGAAAGTGTCACGGCGAATGTATGCAGCGTCCCTCCAGTTTTGCTTCCACCACTCGTTAGGCTGTGTTCTGGCGCTGCCGTCTACTCTGCAAAGCTTTAGTGCAGGGTGCCTATGCGCTGATATCGTTGCATACATACTACATTCAAACCACAGGCAACTAGAGCACATTGTTGTCTCTACGAATGAGAAGTGCAGTGCCTCATTCAGACATTTAGTAGCTGACAGAATTGGGGTAAAATATCAACACTTTTTTTTACACTCCTTACAGCGCATTTGACAACTCTCAAGAGGAAGATGAGACAAAAGCGGCAGAGCAGATCGTCCAGTCTTGTAAGTGTAGCCCTGCTGAATCCTGGGCGCTACTGCGTGCATTTTCGATAAGGTGTATTGTTTTTCAGTTATAAAAAAGCACAAGGAGAAAGAAGCGGTCCGGTTCTCTGACTTATACCGAAGGCTCCGATCTCCGGTGAGTCACCATGAGTTCATTTCATGCCTGTTTCACTTTCTTCTCTGTAACACTTGCTCTTGAAACACTTCTGATTGAACCTGTGCTGCAAGTTTGAATAATATGTGAAAGTTGTTTCAGTAAAACAAGTTAAAAGGAGAGGTCTGATAAAAGGCAGAGGTCCGGGCATTTGCTCTCGGTGCCATTATGTCATCATGTAGCAAGTTCACTTTAATTATTTTTCACAATGTTTTTCATTCAGCATATATTTCAAGTGGCTGGAGGAATGCTTTCTAAGTATGCTAGACATGAATTAGTTGGTGTTTTCATATTTGACATTCCAGTAGAGAGCTGTCGCATGGAATCTACATTCTGAAAACTTGACAAAGCAAATGAGACGATTTAGAATTTTTAATGCTTTCTGCAGCATTACGCTTTTCATCATGCTGAAGATGCAGAAATTATGGTGAAAGGAAATTTTCGATGTACAGAATTAATTTGTGTCTCAAGGGGATAAGAAACTTGCACATATCTTGTTTACAATCCTCTTTTGCTGATTACATTTCAGAAATGCGTAGAAGCTGTTTATCTTCTTGTATTTTCCTTTTAGTTTTATTTTAAAATGTTATAAAAATGCTTAGCTGTCATATGAATAGGATGGAGTACAATATCAAAAATATGAATTCATGCTGAATATCGTTTTATGCTTGCTGCTCCTTATGCAGGCGCTAGATGGAGCACTGTCCAGACGACTATCTGTGCTTAAGCTTCTCCTGATCCTGCAGGATGTTGGGGAACACCAAGGGAAAACACGACCAACCTTGGTAGGCTTGCTCTAGATTTTGAGACTTGCTGCACTTGAGCTGGTCTTTAATGTCTGTTTCACACGGAGTGATTTTGCACTGTGATATTCACGCATGCAGACTTTGCATAATTCTATTTCACATGTACCATTTGCAGCAACTTCGATTTTTGCACTTGTGAGCACCTAGTGGAAAACTGAATTGTTATTGGCCTAGGCTTGGTCAGTCCAAACAAGCTGAAACAGATACTCGTAGAACTTTTTTCGTGTCTACCCACCGTGGTTGCGTAGGGCTTCGGTGTTGTGCTGCTAAGCCCAAGGGCAAGGTATCAAATCCCGGCCACAACAGCTGCGTTTCGATGGGGGTGAAATGTAATGCAAAAATGTCCGTGTATCGGTGGTTTAAACCCCGGAATTAATTTACTTTTTCATGTTGGAACTCGTTACTCTTTTACCCCCCCCCATTATTCCCTACCCCCAAAAAGAAAGAAAAGCCGGCAGATCACTATGGTGTGTCTAATGATCTGTGTTGTTATTGGTTCATCGTTCACGCTGTATGAACGATCTTACAGAAAAATTCAGTACTAAAAACAAAAAATTGCATGCACGAAGGTGTTGTTTATGTTAGGGTTGGTGGTTGCAATGTTACAGGTCTACCACACCTGTAACATTGCAAGTTAGAAATCGCATTATGTGAGACAGGCGATACTATCAGCAGGCAGTGTTGTGATATGCGCTCAACGTTTGTCGCCATCGCATAACGCTTTCAAAATAGGGCCCGTGCAACAGCCAGAGTATAACGCCCTTGCACATGACGAAATTTCGATGGTGCGCTTCCTCCATGCTTTTCTTGCACATGTGAGATTGAGCCCCCATCGTCAGCTCACTCGCGCATACAGCATACAGGGCGAGGCGACAATGTTATCGCTCCTTGACTTTATAGGTACTTCACGGTGATGCTAACGGCAGAAATGTGCCTGGTGTGTCCATCTAATTGATCGCAATAAATTACATTGGAATAGTTTTACGTTATACCAGCCCAGGGTTTATTGCGGCTCTCTGGGTCTGCGGTGACATATAGTGACCCAGAAATTATGTTATTGTGTCGATTGGGCCGCACAATTTGAGAACGATTTCTGCTATCATCATGAGCGTCAGCACAGAAATATATAATTCGATCGTAGTGCCACCGATGTTTTCAGCTTTACAGGAAAGCATGTGCCATGCCACCGCTCGACCCACTTATCTATATTCTAGTACGCTATAGCTACAAAGCCTACTTCTACTATGCGTTTCTTCTTGATTTATTCTGTGTTTCGCCGTGGTTTCGAAGTGTGCTGCCATATTCCATTATTCCGCCAAAATTCTGATTGGCCTGCTTCAAAATGAAATTTTATCTGCTCCAAATTGCGCCAAATTGAAATCTAGTCTGCTCCAAGCTGCTCCAAAATTGTCTGCTCTATACTGCTCCAAAATGAAATTTTACTTGCTCCTAAAATTGCTCCAAAATTACCTTGGGCAGTCCCACCTCTGTAACAGTCGTGCGTCACAACAATGAGCAAATGCAGGACATGACAAAACACAGAAGTTGCAACACAGAAGTTACATGCATCAGACGTGAATTCATTCATCTTCTGTGGAGCACTAACTAAGGCTAACTGTGGAGCACTAACTCCACTAACTGTGGAGCACTAACTAAGGCTGGTTGAAGTAATGGCCTAGTGAGGCTATCACAATTCTATTAGCACGAAAGAGACACAAACCCGAATTTCTTCCGTTCTTGTAGGTCTCACCGAATATTGCACAAATGACGCATTCTTTGCCACCATATTGGCTTGCCCTTTATGACTTAAATCTTGGACTTAATTTAACACTTTAACTACCAGAATTCTTACTTGAAAACTGCCAAACGTTTCTCGAATTTTGTCTACTTCTCCAAGGGTTCAAACTACTTCTCCAAGGGTTTGCACATACTGTGCTCATTGTAAAAATATTGAATATGTGTGTCCTATTCCTTGTAATCAATGAAAACATTGAATAGCAAAGCATGTTTTGAAAAAGGCCGTTTTTCTGACAATACATAAATGTCTTCAATAACATTCTCTCAATGCATGACAGCAAACACAAATGTAGGTAAATGGCAAAATAGTAGGGAGTGGGATGAGCAGAGTTGTGTCATTTGTTCACAGCGATTAAAGCTATGGAAACGTGTGAACAAGTAAGACTCAGCGTTGACAGTTTTGGTACAAATTAGTAGAATGAGCCAGCTCGAGCTTGGTGATTAAACGTTTATTACGAAAGTGCACTCTATTCCTCCTTTTCGAAGCTTGATGATAACCTTCACTTCTCTAGGGGACTTACCAACTGACACATGCCCAGTCCCAGCCTACAGCACGCCCCGAGTTCTGGCCTCCTGATGTGGGCCGTGCAGCAGCTGAGGTGACCCAAGAGCTCTCAACATCAACAGGCCGCACCCAAGGCATGTGGCGGCCCTGCCTTTGCTCTCACTGGGTTCACTGTCACAGTGCCCTGTGAACACTTGCCTCATGCGAGGCGCTCATTCTTGAGGCGTTGGAAAGTCAAGACTATCTAGTGTCGAACATTGAAACTCCCTTTGGTTTAGATAGAGCAGAAGTACCTGAACTGGGCTGTTTTTCAACTTTCTTAGCGCCCTCTAAATAATATGTGGGCCCCTTTCCACATGACGTTTTTGTCATTGCAATGCTGATGATCAGTTGCATGTCCTATACTGGTATAAACTGGTCGCCATACATCCTGCTTCCTTTTCTTTTTTCTTGTTTAATAAAGACAACTTTTTGTAGGCGTGTGACTAACTCTTTTGTTACCATCCGTAAATGGCCATTTTTAGAGTGTCTAAAAAATTTTTTTTCGTTGTCAGAGAGAAATTTTTACGATGTAATGCAGCATTATAAATTATAGAAAATATTGGTGTACTGAAATACATAACATGTAAAAAACACTATTAGGTAATTTTTAAAAATGTTTTAAAGCCGTCATTTTTTTGGGCACCTAAAAAAGGTAATAAAAATATGAAAAATATATTTTGATATTTCGTACATTTATTTCACAGATAAATGGTCCAAGAGCAGTTTTCTAAAAATATTGCCCAGCGGGTGGGTGTTCTTTGCATGTAAAACACACAAAACAAGAGTCTTTCCGGTGCAGTGAAGCAGTTCCTCCGCTTCGTGAGATAGACTTCATTACTGGCAACAAACGTTTAGTTTTGGTTTGACTATGAGCTCCAGATAGCGCAGCTTGAAGTTTCACCTCTTGCTGCATCTTCTTGGGTGTTGTGTTGAAGGTCTGATGCTGGTTTTTGAGTAGGAAGGCCTTTGTGGCATTCACTGTCAAGCCCCAGCAGCTGCTAGATGAGCTTAACCCCTTAACTGCCATGAGAAATTGATGTCATTTATGTATAAAAAATTTGATACCAGGAATGCCTATAGCAATTCTTTTTACTGTTCTTTTTTTAAGAAACTAGCAAGTGACTGTGAATTATTTATGTGTCAACATTTCAAAGCAGTACAACCTTTGACATGACGGGTTAACACATCGATAGTTAAGAGGCTAATTCTAAGCAACAACTGGTTGAGGTTGGCACTTCTAAGAAATTGAAACTTTTCCAAACATCGTCAAAATGCCCAGTTCTACATTTTGGACTTGCAGCACATCTTTTGAAGTGGGCTTGAGAGGAATAGAACCATACGGAGTCGAAACCTAAACTTACCAGCAGAGAGCTGCTGACAATTTTTAAAATTTACAAACCCTTCAGTGCTTTAAGGCAGTCAATCTGACGATGTAATGTTGTCTTCTAACTTATTGCTGGTGCTCTGATCACAAAAGTTTGATATTGCTGTGCCGATATTGCTGTGCCGTAATCAAAAGAAATGTGCTGCACACATTTCTTTTTTTGGGGGGGGGGAGGGGAGTGGCGGAAGGCACATGTCTGCCACAACACCATGCCTCAGCTTACCAAAGATTCTCTCAAAAATTGCAGTTTTGCTGCAGAAACAAAACCAAAACTGATTCTGGAAGCTCTTTTTTGGGCCACCTACTGGACAGCATCATGTAGTATCTGAGAAATGGTCTCAATGTGCTTAAATCACCAATGGAAATCATTGATCACAAGGTAACTTGAATTTGAATAGGTAACAAAGCAATGTGGGCATTTTCATTGAATGGTGATGCCTTTGTACTTTTTCCGTCATGCACACACAGTCAAAAACCTCCTGGATGGTTTGCCTAGCTGAAAAGAAGACGCTGCAGTTTCCTCCCTTCCCCCCCCCCCCCCCGCCCCCTTTTTTTATCGGCAATTTTTAACTGAGAATGCTTAATTAATTAATGACTAATTTAACAACTTAAGCACATAGCCAAATAATGAAATGCAAAAAGAAATCTAGCATTTGGTACTCCCACAGGGCCTGGTGGCATGTTACATGTATGTAAGAAGTTGGAACATGTCTTTCCCCTCCTCTGGTACAGTGATTGGAGCAACCAGTCATGTGGGGCAGAAGGTTCTTCGGGATGTGCTGTTCTGTCTGCAAGGTGTCTCCAGCAGCTTGGTGCAGTTTCACGACTTGCCGCTGGGCAGTTTCACTGTTGACCCTGAGGTAAGTCATGGCTCTCAATACCTTCACTAGCAGTGTTGGCTCTGAAAGTGGATTTCCCGTCCGGTGCCCTGTAGATTGGTGTTGACCGAGAAGCCAGTCATTGGCTACCCACCAGTGAGGCCACTACTGGGATTTACTGGTTAACCGTCATGATGTTTTGCGGCAATAGGTCGTGTGAACAGACATTCCTAGGGGATGAGGTGGCTGGATAAAGTGCCGTAGCTCAGAACTGCATTTTAACATTATTTGTGTGGCAATTGGGTTGAGAGAATGAACAGATCTTCTTCAGGCATCAACTGCCTAGCAGTCGAAATAAGCAAGATACGTTTAGAGTATTGGTGTAAAAAAAGCTCGGGAGAGATTGATACGACCGGATCCGTAACAGGCATAGGTTGATACAAGGTTGATAGAGAAGTTTTGAATAAGAGAAAAAAGAATGAGGAGATGCATACAAAAATACTAGAATGAAAAGCATGTATAGCAGACTTTATTAACTCAAGCAGGCTAGGTGACAATTTTTCATGGCCCCGTTTCAAATAGGATGCCAATAAATCATCATCATCATCATGAAGCGTGAGAGAAACCCAGTTGCCACATTACATGTTTCTCAGTGTTTGCACGCACCGGCATGCCATGCATATAGGAGGTCACATGCAGGCTTCGCGGTAGTGGCACTAGATGGAGCCAACTGTTCTTAAGGAAGTCTGAAAGCGGAATCCTGCTGCAGTACACACCTTGTATTTAACTCGTTTCGACGGTGGCAATACATTGTGTTGCCATATTGATTCAGTGCTAGTGCATTACCATCGATAGTCATCGTGAGATGGGTTCTGCTGCAATTTTTTCTTTTTTCTTTTCAAGAAAATGGAGGGCACCCTTACAAATAGATCAGTTTAAAAAGTAAAACCCATCAATTTCCTCTTTTCATTGGATCCTTCAAGAAAAAATGGTCTCAGAAGCACTGAGTACATGGTACTGTGTGCATGCTGCACAGTGCATAACAAGGTACTCGGGAGTACACATTCTGTGTTGCCTTGTAATCCAAGTTTGACTGCCTTTTCGTGCCACAGTCCAGCTTCTCTTGCCAGTGCAAGACTAATGACCACATCTTCTCAAACAAGAAATTCATAAATGATATTGTTTTTTAAGATTTGAAATGTATGAGAGTCTATGGCAAAGGTGCAGAGATGTGACCAAAAAGCAAAGCATGGAGGAACTTAGCCATGCGCACTTGCAATAAAATTTTAAGAGAACAATAAAGATATCGCTTTTGATTTTATAAGGGTAACAAGAAAAATAAAGCATGAAGGCATCACTTTTGATTTCACTTGTTAAAAAACTAGGCCCGGAAATCAATGTCGTGCTTATTCCCCCAATATTTTACAAGCGAAAGCCACTGCCATGCGGCTCATCGTCGTTTTGAAACTCGAACAGGGAAGCAGCCAGAAGAAGTGAGAATGGAGTGGCGATCCTTACACAAGCAGTGGGTAGATGGCGCATTCAACTGGTCACTTTCGAACACTCTTGAGTTCTTTTGCAGTGTGGTTTACATTTGGCTGGTCAAAATTGAGCGCTCAGAACACATTGGCCTTGTTCATTCAGTGCGCCGCACTCCAGCTCGGGGCGCTCGGAGGCTCTCTTACCTTCAAGCTGGTAGTGCAACCGAGATCTAACAGAATCTCGATTGCATGGCTCCTCCGATTTTTGTGGAAGCAGCTGAACGTTTGCAGGGGTAGGCTTTCTCTGGCTCCAATCTTGAGAGCGCTCCATATCGTTGCAAATTGAGTTGGAGTGCAATAGGAACCATGTGAACAAACCGTTAGTACAAAATGTGCTGAAATGGAACCACCATGAAATTAATATATCAGCACTACCTGGAATGCTGTCCACTTAGCAGTACTATTGTGTAGTTCATCTTTGGCGTATTTACTCACTTACCACACTGGCTTAGTGGCTGTGGCATTGTGCTGCTGGGGATGGCTATTGGCTGATGCTACCACATCATAATAAGGGTGTAATGTAAGAACGTCCGTGTGCCGACATTCACAAATCCAGGTGTTAGAAGTTATTGGAGCCTTCCATGATGACATTGCCTCACAGTCTTGGTATAGCTTTGAGATGTAAAGCCTCAGAGATTTAGATCTTCATTTATGTCGCTGCAAAACCACACTACGAACTTCAGGCATATGTAGGGTTTTACAGTAATGGTGCCAACCCTCATGACTCTGCAGCAAAACTGCAGTGGTGGTGAAATGGTAGAGCGTCCGCCTCATATGTGGGCAGTACTAGGTTTGAATCCTTGTGCCACCGGAAACCCACCAGTCTTTTGTAATGGGTGGAGATACACTACAACCTGGCGCTCGGTCGTTTATATGGGTTCTCATCTCCAAAGGGGGCCCTATAGAGATTTGTGAAGGTCTCTGGGCGCCTCTTCTCCCACTACAGCTTCAGTGAAATAGTTGAACATCCGCTGCTGCTGTGGGAGGCAGACGAGCGCTGCCTCTCACAGCAGCAGCAGATGTTCAACTATTTCACGGAAGCTGTAGTGGGAGAAGGGGCGCCCAGAGACCTCCAGTAAAACAGTTACAAGTGTGCTCCCAGTCAGGTGCTCGGCAACTACGGGAGTTCCAGACGTTGATGTTCCGTTTGTCATAGTCCTTGCACAGCAAGCATAGCATCTCCCAAGCAACGCAAATCTGAATGCCTGGGGGGGTGCTTGCACTCGTCTTCTAAACGAGTGGGTGCCCGGTGATGGGGATCGAACCACGCACCTCCCACAGACAAGCCAAGCAGCCTACTCACTTGGTCAAGGCTGTGGCTTCTGTATCCAACCATGCCTACTCTGGCCAACCTTCACTGCTGAGCAGCACCTACAAAGACAACAAACCTTTCAGCCATGTAAAAATGACCGGTGTGTGTGTGCGCATGTGCGTGCATGTGTGTGTGTGTTTTTTAATAGCAAACATGCATCCTGGTCTATGGTGTCATCGTAGTTGAAGGTTCTGTATGAATTTTGATGACGTGGAGTTTTTTATTATGCACCTAAATCAATGTATGTGATATAAAGTGTATTGCAATAGCTGTGATCAAGAGTCAAAACCACAACTGAATCGTCAGAAGTAGAATGCCACAGCCACTGAGCCATTGTGGGGATTCCTCAAATATATTGCCACAATTTAAATAAAACACTTAATTCAGTACAGAAGAGCAGGCACTCACACTCAGCACTTTGCACCTTCGAATTCAGCTGCATATGTAGCAGAGCTAAAAATTTGTCTTTTTCTGTCTGTGAGTTTTCTTACAGTCCAGAATTTGAGTCAAGTGTAATCAATCCTTCCATCCCCCTACTGCCACCCATTTCTTTGTGAGCAAGTCTGAGAGAGTTGGTTTGGGATTAACAGAACACTCAACACGAGCTCAGTTTTTTATGTTTACCAGTGCGGCCAACACCAGCATGCGTTTTACCCTATGCCAGATCTTTCCATTGTGTCCCACCCTTAAAGTATGCTGGTGAATGTTGTGCAGTGTCAGCTGTCGGGTCCACAGCGGCAGATCGTGCGGAATCTGGCTGTGCTCGGGCGCCTGCGCATCCTAGTGGACGGCTTCTGTCGACCAGAGACGATGCGACGTGGGCTCCTGTGTGAGGCCTTTGTGGGGGCCTTGCAGGCTGAGATGGCGGAGTACTACCGACTACTCGCACTACTTGATGCACAGGTACCACTCTACTGTGCTAAGCTTCAGAAGTGAACATTGTTTTACAATGTTGGCCACTATGGTTTCTTTCGGCCTTTGATGTGTCTGTAGGCCTGCACCACAAAACAAGCTACTGCTTCAAGTATCTGCATGGAAGTTGTACAAATGTTTCTTCAACCCCTGTGACAGTCATAAGGAACAAACTGTAGTAATAAAGAATTCTAGTGTGAGCATATTTTTTTAAACCTGATATCGCTGTCACTGCACATCTGGGCTCTGTAATATTGCAAGCTCTATCATCGCAGTAAAAGAGATCCTAAAGGGGTACCACTGGCTGACTCCAAGGCAGTGGCATCAGAAAGTTATTTCAGTGGAAGCAAAATTTAGTAAGCAGCATGAACAAATTACAGGGATCTTTAAGGACACTAACTATACCACATATACTAGTTAGGTATACAGTCAAACCTCGATATAACAAAGTTGTACTTGCAGCTAAACACTTCGCTAAATCACGAATTTCGTTAATTCGAGGTTTTAAAGTATCACCGGTAAAACCTACTTCACAAGTTTCCATGGCGTTCATGGGAGATAGTACCTTGTTAGGAAGCACTTATAAACAAATCACAAGAAGGTCGGGCCATAATAGTGCTGTTATGAGTGCCAACACGTGCGGTGCAGATTGCGCAGAGAGCAATGCGTTGACGTGGCTCATGGTGTCCGAGATTTTGGTGTATTGCAACGCGCAGCGCCGTAAATTTTGGCCGTCATGGCTGACTGCGCTTATTGCTTGCAGCCATCATCAGATGGTGGCCACAAATTAATAACAAAAGTGTAAAAAGATACAGATATTCGTCCTGAGCAATAAAAAAAAAAGTCACATTTGCGATAGAAAGGCTGATTGATGCCGATAGCAAGAGACAACTACATGAAGTAAGGTTCGTAGTTTTATCGGTGTCACGCACGGTCAGGCAAACATGAACAGATCTCCCTCGATGACCATAAATTTGCTGTCATAATGAGAGTGTACACTTCGCACCGTGTCTTGGAAACTTGAGATGACTCAACCACCAACACTAGATGCGCGGGAACAAAATACGTATGAAAGCACCAACCGTCACGGTTCGACCTTTGCACTTGCTGTGGATAGATTACCTCCAAGATACGGCACGTGGCTTGTGCACGCACGCGCGTGAGAAGACTTATGCACTAGATCCCCCCCAAGCGCATGCCTAATCACGTTATCGTGCGTTCACTCCCTCCCCATCCCTCTTGCGCAGAAGGAATCGTCGGCTCTCGTGTTTCTCCGAGCGCTGTGAGCTGCCGCCCGCCTCGCGGCCTTTGTGGTTTGATGACATTTTTGCCACTCAAACTTTTCATGTGGAAACACGCTTGAAAAAGCTTTTGCCTCGGCCAACATTTTTATAGTTCTTTTTTTTTGCTAGATTTACTAGTCATACAAGCTCCAAGCTCCAACTTTAAGTCGGAAACATGTCACGAGATTACTTGTTAAATCGTGGAAAAAAAAAAGTTTTTAGTGAAACTACAATTGGGAAATTAAAATCGTTTGTTACATCCCGAATTTTGTTAAGTCGCGGTTTGTTATATTAAAGTGTCACTATACAGTATACCACAAATTAACCCCTTCAGACGCCGTGTTCACAAACGTGGACACCAACTTTGCATTCGCGTAGTTCCAAAAAAATGTGATTTGAAAAGCGCGGGTGAACGCGCCTTTCCTTTCTCTATTTGACAAGTGGCACCATTGTCCTAAAGACATACGAAATAAGGATCAGAAAGCACGGGAAAATGGCCGCTTGAAGCTTCTACGGTGCGAACCATAAGTTGCTCTTCATTTTTATTTGTTTTCATGCTATTACCATTATTAAAAACACTCAAAAGCCATTTATTTGTTAAAAGCAATGTTTCATGATTGTCAAATACTATCTTTTCTTGGAGTACCAAGTGTAAGAGTGCCGCACGCAACTACCGAAAGTTAGTGCCCACGTTTGTGGACAGGGCGCCTCAAAACCGCCTTTCCGAGCAAGCTGCCTTGTATAGCACATGACGCCCTTAGGCTAAAATAATCAAAACCTCTTAATTTTTTGCGTGCATGTAGTACAACAGGGGGCACCTGTTGTACTACATGCATGCTCTTTCAAGCATAATCTGCCTGAGTCTGTCACTTGCCTCGTACTGACATCAGTAGCCCAAGCCCTCATCTCGTGTTGAGAGAGCACCGTGCACGCCTGAACCGAAAGTAACGTCATGAAGAAAAAGCAAAGCCCAAAAAATTTCGAACTTTTGGACTGTTCTTTGCCCACTTGCCATTCCCTGTTTGTAGCTTCCAGCACGCTAATGGAGACGAAAGGAGAGAAAGGCTACACATTGTTGTGATAACTATCTCTAACTTCACTTATACTTGAAGGGTTAAAAAAGCTTTTTGTGGCAGGAGATTTATTAGGTGACGTCCTTCAATAGCAAGGCCTATGGCCTATGAGGCCAATAACAATTCTATGATTAGTTGGAAAAGTGTATCAGGGCCTCTTTAGAGCGAACATCTAGCCAGTAATAAAGCTAGTATAACTGAACATTTCTTCACCTTTTATTTGAAAAAAAGTGGCTACTGTAATCAAGTGGACATACATTTCTGTTGGTGAGCCTTTATGCCACATCTAAGTGATACTAACTGCATGTTCCCTTTAACAGTGGATTATACTGTACCTAGTGTCCAGCAGCAAAGCCCATTTTGTCTCCGTATTGATTGCGTTGTTTCTAACTCTTGTCCATTGTTACTAAAACCATTACATAAACTGAACCTTTTTTCTGAAACACAGCTGAACCCCTCTGAAGGAAATACCGGTGCCTTGACATTGCCTCGAGTAGTAACATGGATGAGCAAGACCATGACCAGATATCGTTTCCTGGGTGACCTCGTGCAATTGTGTGCAGGTACGGATCAAAAGCATTCTAGCATTGGATGCACTCTGGCCAGTACTAACCTTCAGGGCCAAATGTTCGATTGTGATGAATGAACTTGAAAGGTAGCTAAGGACTGTGCAGGAAGCAGTAGATTGGAAAATGGTGTGCATGAAATTCAGAGGAGACAGCAGTATAGATTAGAGAGCAATCAAAGGAGGCCGATATTCATGTAGATTTAGCGGAAGAAAAGGAGTTTTGCAGATCGTGCGTGCATAGAGCAAATAGCCGGTGGTCTATTAGAGTACTAACAGATTAGATAATTTGGAGATAATTAGATAAGAAAAATTAGATAATTTGGAGGCACAGGATGAGGTTTGCTGGTGCAAGATGGGGGTAGTTGGTAGATCATCGAGAGGTCGTCGTCCTGTTGTGAGCCTATATGAGCTCATGACGAGGATACATTCCAAAGATTATGGCTGGTCAGAAATGCACAAATGCCAATAAAGCTGTATCTCAGAGTTGTATTTCAGAGTTTTAGTAGATGACTCCAGATTAACTTTAATTATTCTACTAGTTGTTCACAGTCTATGTAGATGCCTTTTGTACTGTCATCTCATAAAATATGAAAACTAAGAAAAATATATGTCGTAAATGAAAAAGCTGTAAAAATTTCATGACCTCAACCACTCATTTTGGAACGCAGAGTTCTTTGAATAGGTCTTCTTTCACGTTTTCATCAAAATCCACTAAGAAATAAGAAAGGTGACTTCATACACCACGTCCTCCTTAACCACCTGAGGTTCTTCTGTGTGCACTTACATTTAACTGTGTTCATGAGCATTTTTGCAATATAGTACTCTCATCGTACTACTGCTGCGGTAGCTGAGGTTCGATTCCCCAGTCCTATGCTTATCAGAACGTCATAGCCACAAAGCTGCCAAGCCAGGTGTCATTGCAGTCATTTTATACAGGCTTTTTTCTTTCTGCCAAAATCAAGTACTACTACTACAAAGAAAAAACTAGATATGTCAGAGGCATGACAATGTAGATGCTGTAATATTGTAATGCACTGAGTACAACTGAGTACAATGAGACAAGCATGACAGTTGCACTCTGTCATCGTTGCCTGGTGTGTCCTATCATGGTTTAGTTTTACTCAGCTATACTCTGCACATTACAAGACAAACACCATCTAGCCCAGTTTCATGCTTTACTCAGTGTAGGTCAGTACTGTATTTATTCGGATGTAAGGCTAGGTTTCTTTCTAAGAATTTCTAGCCTCGAAGTCACCCCCTGCCATATACGCAAATTTTGCCTTTCCTTGTACAGGGTAGCCAGCCGGTATTTACACTGGCTAACTTCCTTGTCTTTCTTTCCCTTTCTTTCTCTCTCTTGCCTTTAGGGGTAGCTTCACGGCAGCGTGAATTTTGCCGTGTAGTGTGGCTTCACGGCAGCGCGACTTTCGCCTTAATGTGGCTTGATGGCAGTGCGTGCCATGATGCTGGGAAGCCACACTATATGGCGATATCTTTTAAGCGAAGCTTTATAGGCTCACAAGTTTCGGTGGTGGTGGCGGTGTCACGCTGAAAAGTGGGCCGATCCTGGCAATAGCGCAGAAAGGGTCTAAGCTCATTAGCACATAACAGGGATGAAAAAGAAGGAGAGAAAGAAAGATTAAGAGAAGGAGAGAGAAAGATAGAAAATCACCATGAAGGTCAGAGAAAGGAATAAAGAGAGAGAGGGGGAGAGAAAGAAATAGATAGAGAAAGAAAAAGAGAGAGAGAAAGAAAGGAAATCACGAAGGTCGGAGAAACAAAAAAAGAGAGAAAAAGATATAGAAAGAGAGAAAGAAATAAAGAGAGAAAGGAAGAAAATCACCACGAAGGTCAGAGAAACAAAGAAGGAAAGAAAGGAAGAAAGAGATATAGAAAGAGAAAGAAATAAAGAGAGTGAGAAAGGAAGAGAGAGAGAGAGAAAGAGAAAGAAAATCACCACGAAGGTCAGATACACACACGACAAGCTTCGCTTGCCCCCATTTTCTCGACAGGCGAAGGGCTGGTGATTTTTTTCTTGGATCCTTCAACTGGCACCCTTGCCTTATAATTGTGACCACCCTATAATCGAATAAATACGGTAATATAAGTGCTTTCACTTTTTGTGTCCAGAGCTCAAGGGTGGTGAATTAGCCAGCCGGCTCCACGGATCTCTAGCCAATGGGAATCCTGAAGTTAGTGCTCTTGCACGCAGACTCCTCCTTGCGGTGAGTGGCAGCACTTTTCCTTTAAAATAGTCAAGTCTTTGAGGTGTGACCATGATAGCTGTAAGCGATAGAGGGAGGTATCTCTTTACAGCTTGCAGCAAAGTGACCAGATCAATTTGGGTGTGCGAGTGGATGACTCCATAAAATATTATGCAGATCCAGCTTACATCTAGAAATCTATCTAGAGAAAATCTTTCGCGAAACGGTTAGGCAAATGCTACAAGTTTTCCCCCTTCATTCTTGCGTCTTTGGCGTAAGGGAAGCTGGCGCATGTGCTCTCGGGCACCCATGCTACGCAGTGTGACACGCGCAGCAATCATCTTGGAGCTAGCTGGCGTTGGCACGATAGAAGTATACGTGCGATTGTGGCCGAATGATTAGAGCATAGGGCACATAATTCGAGTATTTTTTTTTAAGTGTGATCTATTTGGTAAGACAGCAGCAGCACCCAGCAACACCCAGCAGCCGCTGTCGAGAAAGTCTGGGAGCGTTCACAAAGAAAGCTTCGCTTTAAAACAAACCAGGGCCGGTATTTTGTAGCGATGCCTTTTTAATGCTAATGCCTTTTCGCGCTTGGTCAGTGGTCAGAGCGACGGTCCGCTCACGTTATCAACGGGATCAGCCGGCCGTGAGCGGTGGATAAGACTAGTATAGAATAAAGCATAACGCACCGCTACAGTATACTGGCCCAGAGTTCTCCCCATGGTGGGCTGCAAAGGAGATGCCACCCACTCTTCCGGTTTGCCACTCGCTGCTATGGTTGACCGCCCATCCCTTAATGGGGGACTCGGCAGTTAGAATGATCAGCTTGGTAAATTTTTTTTTTTTTTCTCGTGTGATTTCTAGGTGTTCTTTTATCATGTGGGGAAATAACAAAGAAATCTGAAGTGAGAATTTGAGAAAATCACACATTTCTAGTGTGCTATCCACAAAAATCAATTAGAAAATTAGGCTTCGAGAGGTGCCATCACACTGCATTTCACCCTGCTTTTCGTTAACACAATGCTGTCATTGTTGTACTATTATATAGAGCAGATTGGAGCTTCAGATAGCTGCATTGCTGTATTTCATCGTGCAAAAGAAGCAAGCGAAAAGAAGAAAAACTGGATTCGTGATTCGTTGCTGTTTCCATGTATGTTAAGAAGCGCTACTATTGGCTGGTGCAGCTGGCATGCATTATGCACGCATTTGGACAGTGGCGAGCTATGCATTTCTTTATCCCAGTGACGTTTGCCAATTGCAGTGGGCTAGTGTCGCAGGCTCATGTTTCTTTCGATAATGCGTGCAAAACTCAAAATTGTTTAATGTTCCATTTAAAATGGATTCATCGTTGTAACCAAAAAACTAAGGAGAAAAAAGAAATGTTTTATTTGCGTGTGTGCCCATTTCTGTCAATGTGACGAATCTTGATGTCATTAGAATTATTGGCTTGACCTTGAGAATGGGACTCCTTGCTTGATTTAAAGACAAGTGATGGTGCCTCTTTTTGCCTCTTTTACTAGTGGTGTTGCAAGCATTGCACCTCAGTGGAGAACGAAATGAGACCAAGAGAGAACTGTTAGCATTTGTCAGTGCCTAATGAAAGAATTAGATAATTTTAGCTTGTCATTTACTGTCCGTTCTGTGGCGTCTAGCATATACACGCAGCTTCTCAGAAGGAATGCTATTTGTGCTTGTGCACAATGCTCATGCCAGCCGCGGACGGCAGAATGCTGTGCTGGCTCTGCTGCCAAGTCGATTGAGCTGAGCGTTATGATGCATCAGTTCAACTTGATT
The DNA here is from genome assembly GCF_013339745.2 of Dermacentor silvarum. Taxonomy (NCBI): domain Eukaryota; kingdom Metazoa; phylum Arthropoda; class Arachnida; order Ixodida; family Ixodidae; genus Dermacentor; species Dermacentor silvarum. The sequence continues at coordinate 223,572,818 of NC_051155.1, forward strand.
GTTCTTGCAGCCAAACGTATTGTGTGTAGCTTGTGTATCTAAAAGCCCTCTAACCTGCGTGCAGGTTGCACATGCGCCACCGATATTGCCTCGAGTGTTTGTATGGGTGTCATGAACTTCTTCAAGTGGGTGACCCTTGATGAACCTTCTCTGGAATAAACAGGTGCTTCAACCGTGGTACAACATGCTTTGCCGGTGGATCCAGACAGGGCAGCTTGAAGATGTCCATCATGAGGTAAGAGGTTCTGCACATTTTGCTCACTCGTACTGCCCTTGTAAGTTCAGATTATAACTATCCAGACATGCCAAAATGATAAAGCAAGAAACATTGAAAAGGAGAAATGGCCCTTTGTTCCCGATATGCAAGCAAACTTGGGTAGCATGAGGAAATGAGCGGAAAAAAGTACACACGGAAGCAGTGAGAAATGACAACTGGCATGAAGTGTAAAGTTCAAGCATTGTTATCCATCATCATGGTCACAGTAGCAACAAAACAGTTTTCGGCTCAGATGCTAAACAATGATATGTGGATGTGGCAAGCTGTAAGTTTCCTTATGCATTTTCAGCATTACTTTGCTGAGTATTGTTTCTTTTACTGAATGTTTATTGCTCTATGAGATAGATGAGGATAAGCGTGCCCTTTAGTGGTTGCAATGCTTTTCATTCTTAGCGTGATGTGCAAATTCGTCCTACTCTGAGCAGCTTGAAAGTTGCCTGGAAGTGGGAATTCACTATCCACCGAAAGTCATGTCCAATTGTAAATAGTCAAGTTGACTCTGCAGAAAGTTGACAAAATTCAGTAGAAGCCAGCTCATGTCACGCATTCAGAGTGTGACAAGAGTGTGAGAAAACTGCTTGCTGGCGGTGGTGGTGATTGCATCCAGGCCACAGCATGCAACTGTAGCACAGTAAACAGCGAAGCTTATTATAGTGATTGAAAGTTCTCTATATCTAGCTTGTACTGTGCCCTTTTACTGTCGTTCATAGAGCTTACTGGATCAGGAAAGAGCTGCGAAATGTCTATGTTGTTTTGTGTTGCAGTTTTTCATCGCCATGAACGCTAACATTTCCGTGGAGAGTCTTTGGCACGACAAGTACTACCTGCGCAAGAGTATGATGCCGTCATTCCTCTCTGAAGAACAGGCCCGAAAGGTGCGCCCACAAAATTGTCTATACTTTGCTCATGTTTGCTGCTTGCTTCTTGCAGTGGTGCATCTTACGAATGTGCCTGGATTCAACACTCTTTCTTGTTTCTCCGAATGGAGGGCAGTTTTGCTCCTCAGCTGAAGTACTTGCTGCTTCAGTTATGATCATCATTAATTAAGGAGCTGCTTAATAGCTGTTGCTGATTAAGGCTCTATCGCACAAATTGCAAACCGCAAGGGGCAACTTTTAACCTCAGCCTCCCCCATTTCTCTGTAAATAAAAAATAAATGAATTGAATGAATGAACTGCTTAAGAAACCTTTATGATCAAGTGCTTTAAAGTAAAAATAAAAGTGCATGGTTACAGAGCTATAACTTGGGAACCAAGATAGAGAAATTGTTATTGTAGAGAAGCTGAGAGGTCAACTTAAACTAGCATTTTCTAGACATGTACTCAACATTGGAGTAAGGGGAGAGCAAAACAAAAAAATAAAGAAGGAAAACTGAGCTGGCAATTAGGAGAGTGAAGCCAGTGCAAGTGTATAAACGAGTCCTGCAGAAAAATTTACAGTTGCACATTATCATGGTGCACCATGATAAAATGCAACATGATAGTTTGAGAATTTCTGCTTTATGTATTGAATACTGGCTAGAAATCTGACAGAAACTGCCATGGGGCACTGTCATTTGTAGTAAATGCTGTGGCACAAAACAGTCTCTTGCAACTATTGTATACTTTCCACCCGTGCCAAGCGCCTCTGCCAGATTGCAAAATTTTGTGAAGCAGAATGGTGGCCCTATCACCTCTTTTGAAGCTCTTATTTATATTGCATGTTGTTTTAAGAAACATATCTTGGCTTGTAAACTGCGGCCAAGATACCTTGACTCTACATCATGTCTTCTACATCTATGCAGATTCTTTGCACAGGCAAGGCCGTCAATTTTTTACATCATGTTTGCCAGAATTTGCCGCAGCAAGCCGACTTGCCTCCACCTCATGCAGGTAAATTTTCGGGCCTCTACCTGCATGCATTACACACTGACGGTAAACTTTGTGCCATGACCTCAATCAGCAAAACATCAGCCATTAACCCTCTGAATTAATCAGTTTTTTTTTTTTTTTGGTAAATATGTCTCTGCCTGAGTTGATATCTTTATTGAGGATTTAATGTCTCCAGGGTGTCTTACTTCAGGAAAATAATAGTCCATTCTTTTTTGGGAGTCATTGAAGTGACAAAAAGTATTTAAGTGTGCTGTATTCATGGTCTTATTCTTCGCAAATACGGTCAAATTTTCTCAACTTTTTTTTTCATCTTAAAGTAGCATTGAAACAACCAGCACCCATGGCAGTATTGATAGTAGGACATGCCATATGAGTGCCTGCAAGCAAACTCAGTGGTTCAGGAAAGCCAAGCAGGTGAAAAACTTGCAGCATTTGTTTGTCAGATTGCTAAACAAGGTACAACCAGTTCTCCCGTGTCTCGCAAAAAAGATGTATGCGTGGTGGCTTCATCTGTCTGCAAGTGGTTGCCCGTAAACAAAGTAAGTGCTCACCTATAAGAGAACCATGAAAACAAGCATCTTGTGGTAACACTTTGAAAGATTAGAAACGAGACATAGAAATCAATTTTTGTGGCACTCATAACCCGCAACAGCACATGCTAAATACTCCTAGGCCAGTGCAGTGGTATCCACCATAGCCTGAAGCAAAGAAAATCAGCTCTGGTCAGAGCCGAGAGGTAATCAAGAAACATTATTTAGAACTCAAGAGAGGTAGCGGCACCTCCACTAGGTGGTGCATCATTCCAAGACGGCTCATTATTTCTAATCTGTGGTTGCACTGACAGTGACCCTCAAAAGGTTAAAGCCACAGTGAAATAATGAATGCATGAAAATATCATTTTAGAGCTTTTGTGGTGTATTAATAGCTTGTAAATTGGCATTACAAAAGAATGTTTGGCACAAGTTTTTTTTTTGTCCAACTTCCATGGTCATGCTTAACTGTAGCCTTTACTTTTCTGCTAAGTTAATTCTTGCGTGCTTGCCTTTCTGAACCAGGCTCCAGAAGTATCGAGATATTTGTAAGGACTGAATGTGGCATGCGTCTTTGTAATTATTACATTGCTTGCCCTAAATCTCGATGTTATAGCAATAACCTGAAATTCAGCCACGTAAGAAGAAATACCAGCTTTAGTACACTTTCTGAATGGTTTTGCCAGCCAAAAGTGCCATGAGGATACTTCCCCACATGGAAACGATGGCTCACTGTGAGCTAACGGATAAACAGAAGGCAACTCTATCGTAGAGAAAGAAAGAAAAGTTGGGCGTTTCATGGCCTACAAGTCTCGCTTGAATCAGGCTTCATTTAAAATCCAGCATGGATGCTGGAACAGAAAAATGTGCATAGCAATAATAAATCACCTTTTCACCAGAGCTGTAGGTGTCTTATGCTCCAACATACTACAGAGACAATAGCACCAGATAGTTATAATTAATAAATATGAAGGAAATCAAATAGGTATTAAATAGCACATGAAAGTTGTTTTTTATGGACGGCACTCTGTGGTGCAAGTGAATGTATGACATGTATGGCCACAAATGAACATTTGCTGAAAGTCAGTGCTATTTGTGTTTATACTTTTCTGCATTAATTTCTTCCTTTATTGTGTGCTTCACAAGTACGAGGGAAATATGACGTGCCGGCAAGCCCAAGAAACCTTTTTCGTTCTTTCTTTTTTTTTTCTTATTTGAAAGTTTACCCTGGACCATAATACCTGCTATTTAAATATTGCGTCCTTACGGTGAGTTGTGCCCATATAATGATATTGTATTTGGTGCAAATGGTGCCAATAGTGAAGCAGACAAGGAAATGTGGTATTGTAGCTGGCCACTGCGTGCAAATCAAGCTTTATTTGTGGCAGGTGCCATGATGATGGGTTGGCAAAAGCAACCGCTCTTGCAGACTTTAGGAAGTTATGAAACATGGTACTTTTCAAGGGCCTTTCAACTGCATTTGTTGTGTTCAAACACAAAAAGCTGGAGTTTGTTTCTTTTTTCTGTTTTTCAAAATAAAGTGTTATCACTGAGCATGTGGATTTGCGAAATGTGTTTTGCTCATATGACAGTATTGTTGCAGCGTTATTTGGATGAATAGAGTGAAAGCAGATAAAGACCGAGTAAGATATGAACACATACTTTACTTTGTCCCATGTCTGAATTGGCACTGCTAATCCTATACGCATGCCCACCAACTGACTCAAACGGCACTGTCGCACTGCGGCTTTTCATAACTGCAGTGAAGTATGGCCTGTAGTGTGGTAGCCTACTTGGTCTTCTCTCATTGTGAATGATGTATAAGGTTACATTGAGATCTTGGTGTCCTCCTTGAGGCTTTTTCTCAAAACATTATTATAAATTTTGTGCTTAACAAATAGACTTCCATGCACCTAAGTTGCAAGCAGGCATTGTTGCCTCTGCACCCTCTTTCTAAGCTATCAGTATGTGTAAGAGAGAGGTGCTGGCAAATGTTACTCTTTGAATAGTGCCCCCTGGGACTTCTCATACAAGATAGGTGGTGTATATCTTTTGACTGTGCATGTGCAGTGGAGTGTCTGTTGGACGGGCAACAAGAAGACTCCTTTCTAGAATTCCTGGAACAGACATACCACACACGCAACTGTCGGGTCCTCTCTGTGTTCAACACTGAGTTCAAGTTCAAGGAGCACCTGCAGGTTAGTATCCCTCTGCAGTTGCTGCACCCTGTCCTAATACACTGTCTTACAAACAACACAAAAACATTAGTGGTAAACAGTAAGCTTAGAAAGAAAGTAATGTGAATTTCTTATGCATCTATCAACTTATTGTCTTTTAGCAGCAAGCTACAATAATTTTTATCATGGCTTCTCCTGTCATGAGCAAGTGTAATTTCTGAATGCATGCTTGATGTAACCATGCCCTTCCTTGAAAGGATCTTTTTGAACAAAAGATACTTTTACAGTGCAACTATTTTTATCTTTGAGAACCGTAACTGTTGAGCAATGGTGATGCAAGATTATCTATTTCAGGCCTTGCGACAGTTTCTTCTGTTGGGTCAAGGAGACTTTGTCCGCCACCTGATGGATGTATTAGAGTAAGTTGAGCCTCACTTCCAATAACTAGTGTTTACTCCGTTTTATACTTAACAGGGAATGCTGCAGAAAATATGGAAGTAGTGTGGTCATCGATGTCTCACTCTGTACATTTCACAGTACAGTAGCCTTTGATCTGCAGCACTTGCTGTGGAAAAACTATTTCTTATATTACAACAACTTGTGGATGCAAGTTTATGTCAAATGACATATTATTTGTGCACCTTTGTGGTTCCAGTGTATGTATGTTTCATGCTATGTTTTGGTCGCGAGCGCAAGTGATGCGCTGTGGCCACTGGTCGCCGAAATGTGTTACTCAGCTAGTTTGGTGGTAAAAAGGTTCAGATTTCCTATGTCTTTCTTGTAATAACTACCTATGTTTTTGCAACATAAAAGTATGAGACTTTATTTGACATTTAATTACATGGCGCGCTATTTTTTGGTCGTGGATGCAAACAGTGAGAAAAGTCTCTTTAGCCTTCTTAGCATGACCAACTATATATGGAAGAAAGTATCAAAGTCATAGATCGAACAAGTGGTATGAAAAAGCATGACGGGGGTGTTAACTTATGAAATAGAAAGGTGCCATCCCCCTGCATTTAGATGGATGATAATTTTCCCTTTCATGACATGAGCATTAACTCCCAGTGTTACTTTGGTGCATAATTACAGTGTCAGCTAACTTGACGCACCGACTTATTGTTACCTTTGTAATGAAGCAGACGCGCCCCTAGCTGTGTTGTCCATGGTGTGTCGAGAAAGAAGACCCATGCCGTGATTTGCGTTAGAGCCCGTATTGCTGGATTACACTGTACTGTGCCTTCAAGCAGTTATCGTTTTTATAACGAACCTCGTTGCAGCTTCTTTTTTGACCTTTTTGCTCTAATCTCAAATTCTAATGACTAGCTTATTTTGACTACTTTACAGACAGCCAGTGAACATGAACATTACCATGAACCTTACCCTATCAGTATGCCATGTTGATCTAAAAAAGAAAATAAGACACACAGATGAGGTCTTGCGAGTGAAGTGCTGTGCACAGTGCCAGCTCAAGCCTATGCTTTTTCTTTCCTGTTAAAGATCGGTGTACAGAATACATATTGTAAAAACAGATGTTAAGTATAAAAAGCAGGCAGATGTAATCATCTAGAGAAATACTAATCTGGGCTCAGAGGATCCATTGCTGAAGAATTGGTAAATGAAAGCTTGCAAGAGGTCTCCAATTCTTGCGAATGTCCAAATGCACTCATTTCAAGCCTGCAATACAGATTTGTGTGAGCTCTTAGTCTGCATAACCATACTGTGATGGCTCCTCCAAGATATAGAAAAATGTAAATTAGTCATGAGAAGCTGCTTCACTGGTGTTTGATTTGCATCTAGTGTTTACTTGTCTTGGTGACAACACTCCTGTTTACGTCATTGCAGTGAGCAGCTCAGCCAGCCTGCGCAGCTCTTGCGCGGCCACTCCTTGAAGGAAGCCTTGGATGAGGCTGTGCGCACCACCAACGCACAGTTTGTGGACCCTGAAATGCTGAAGCGGCTTGAAATACAACTGCTCGATGTAAGGTTGTCAATACTTAATCTGCTGAATATTTTTAAACCATGTCAGGAAAGTGGTTATTTTGGGTTTCTCTGCAGCTGCTGTCATTCATTCATAACATAGTTCAATTTGCATATATATATATATATATATATATATATACAGTTCATCCCAGGTACATCGAGCCTGAAGGGGATCACCAAATAGTTAGATATATTTACAATTTGAAATTTAAAATATGCCTATCCGAAGCTTATTTGAGATCTCCGCACGTCTCAGACAGTTTCTCGAGATCATGAAAAGTGGTAACTTACTGACTTGCTTATTCAAGGCCGTGTTGAATGCACAAACCGCACTTATTTTTGCTTGCGAATGTTGCAAGTCGCCCGTGCTGTGTAATGGTCTTTCATATACTGATTCAAGATAAAGCCTTCAGAGGAGATTCATCATAGAGTTTGTTGATTTCTTGTTTTCTTTCACCAAAATGTGACCACCACATCTTTGTGACATCATGCTGGGCAGCTTGTCTATAGCATAAAGTTTCCTACTAAAATTGCTGCAGTGATCTTTGGTGCGGCGATCATTCAGCTATCGTGGGAACGAGGTTTAGTGCATGGATTTGTCTAATCTTAATCCTCATGGCTTCAAACATTTTTGTGGCTCTACTTATTTTGCTTTATTTGCCTTTGTTGGCCTAAATTTTCAAGCAATCATATTTTTCTAAGCACAAAAAGTAATAAGACTCTGTGCACGTGCATAATCATTGCAAATAATTGAATTTGTAATGCAATATTTTGTTAAAATTATCAATTTTCAAACACACAAAGTCGTTTGAAGTCAGAAGAAAGACGAGGCTTTTAAAAGTTCATGGTGTACTGCCCATCATTTCCATTCTGGCTGAATTGTCATTCTTGCAGTCCCAAAGGCGCTTGTGCCAGGTTTCCCTCTAGTAATTTTTTGTTTTTTGTAGGAAACTCTATCGACTATGGTACTGCATAAATGCGGGCGGTTGTGAAAAAAAATGCTCTGACAATGTGCCTGAAATCTGTCACCTGCTTGCTCTAAGAACAAGCCAACCATCTTCATGTTATCGACATTTTTACAGATAAACCCGGGTGACACTGGCTGGGATGTGTTCAGCCTGTTCTACCGCGTCGATGGACCCATCGGCATGGTAAGAGGCGAAGCTACTCGTGAGGATGGATGAGCAAAAATCGATGGTGGTCTGACCATAAAGCTTCTGCCTGAGCTCTCTGTGATGTCTCAGCATCTGCTCAGGGTTACTTAATGGCATATGAAAAAAAAAAATAGTTAAGCCTTGATGTAATGAAGTTGGTAAAGTCAGCACTTTGGTATACTGAAATTTTGTTGTATTAAAAGTCGACCTTTAATGGAAATAAGCTTAGTCCCGAACAGATTCTTTTCACACGGGTGGGGCCGTGAAATCAAGAAAAACGAATTTCAGTGAGATAAAAAAAAAGCTGATTTTGTTGAGTGTCAGAGTCAGTGACCAATGGTATGGTTTCGGGCAATGTTGACATTATCTTCACATCAGCAGCACTGACAGGGAAGACAACTTCAGTTGTCAGATTTCAGAACAGAGTTTCGCTTTTTTTGCCGAGCTGTTTCAGAACTGCCGTGCACCGATGTAAAGATATCCTGCATGTTCTAACGGTCACAGTTCTTATCTGCAGAGTGTTAACATCCTTTGGTCGAGATCATTTGCCAGCGGCCGCGCAGGCAGTCAAGTTTTTATGATAAGACTGCTGGGAGTCGACATCGGCATCCTGCTAGGGCTAGCCACTAGGGTTAACGTTTTCTTTTATATCTCTAGAAATTTTTTCATAGAAAGCTGATATTTGCTGAAATATTGCACAGGTCCTTTCAGTAAAAAATGTTTATTCTGAAAAAAAATTTTTTTAATGTGTGAAGCAGCAATGACGCTTTTATGTAACACTTTTTTTTTTCTACAAAATATTTGTTTAGATATTTTTTTTTCAATTTATTTTTATGAAATGTTGTGTGAGACTAGTACTGTCAGAAAGAGCATTTTTCCTCTTCAATTTGATGTTATATACATTAGTATCAAGCATGCCCTTTGAGAAAGAAAAAAAAAAGTATTTATACTAGGGGGACTGCCCAGAAACTGCTGCTTTTCCCATGGCAAGAAAGTGTTAAAGGGTTACCAGAGTGGTGGACATGGACATAGATGGTTATGTAACTTGCGTTACTGTCAGCTAACTCAGTGAAGTTCACTGCCTATAATGAACATATTGCAATTTAACGGCCAGCTAGGCTTCCTGCTTAGTGAGCATTTGTGCGTGCAGGTATTCACGCCATACTGCATGTCAGTGTACCTGCGACTCTTCAACCACATGTGGAGGACCAAGCACATGGAGTATGTGGCCACGGCAGCTTGGATGCAGCAGACCATCAATCTGAAGGCCAAGAACCGCCAATATGCTACTGGTGCGTGGCTCTTGTATCTTCTTAGACCACAGCTCTTGGTAAATCTTGAATTTTCTTGTTTTGCTGCGTGTTTTCTTGACTCGTCTTTCTACTTGTGTTGAAGGAAGCATGAGGCAAGGGAGCATCAGCATGTTTTTGGAGGTTAACACTTCACTGTAGATTTATCTGATATTTGTGTATGAAGTGTATGAGGTGTATGTATGAGGTGTACGAGGTGTTCGAGCACATAGACAGAAGGCCATCAGTTACATTTAAAGGAACTCTAAATGTTGATATTTGCGAGCTTTATCATAGAGATATCGTCTACCGTTACTGGGTGCCACGACTGCATGTCAAACACCTAGTAATCCCATTGATTATTAATTACTAGCAGCACTGATGAGTAAAGAGCCTGGTACGGAACAATTATGCTCCCTATGCATGGCAATGAAGAACTTGTTCAATGTGTTAGACATAAAAATGGTGATGGGCTTTACAAACTTGGTTATGGTGGCTTTGGAAGTAGCTTTGCCCTTTAGCAAGCCATTTGTTGGCCAGTACTACTAGAACAGGCACTGCCATCTTGTGAGAATTGCGAGTCACATTGTTCTCCACTAGAGTGTACTAGAATGTGGTCGAGTGAGACGAGCGGCTGGGGCGGCGCATGCTTTGCAGTGAGGCGCGCGATGTGGAAAAATATTGGGGCGGCGCTGCGGTCGAAGTGGATTGGGCCGCTTCAAGGTCGCGCCGTTGGAAACTGCTGGCGATACTGCTCGGCAGGGTCATTCGTACTACTTCGCGCACTGGTGTTTGCGTTCAGACCGATCAAATGGGGTTCATAAATGCATATGACATGTATTTATGCCTTAAGAATAAATTGCTTTCCTTTCTCTTCTTTATTTATTTTTTATTATTTTCTAATGCCGCTCGGTGATTGCGCGTGCATTGCGGCCGCAGTGTCGGCTTTCATTCTACTATATTATTGTACGGTTCCCTTTGGAGAAAAAAAATATTTTTCTCGTTCTTCAAGCAGCATGTATCTCTCGTGTGTATTGTTGCGCATATAGTTTTCTATCAGTAGGTCTTGTGAAAAGCAAACGAAGCAATTGTAACATATGTAACCTTCCTGCTTGCCGCTTCAAACAAGTAAAGCATATCTTCCCCATCGCACGCCTTGTACTTAGATTTACGGGACTCATTGGTATAGATTAAAAAAAAGTAAACTGCAGTGCAACATTCCAATCAAGTTTCCACCTTTCTCGCGTAACGGAATGTAGAGTAATTGGTACGGGGTCAAATTTATTGCAGTCGGACCTCGCATGCCGAAAACGGTTTTAGTTAGCCATTCTATATGCTAATCTTTGGCCGTAAGCCGTACGTGGAATTTTTTTTCCATTCGATACTTCAAAAAATAAAAAAAGAAAGAAAGCCTGCGCGGTAGCCTAATTAGTGCCTATATCGTGGATACGGCGTTGCGCTGCTAATTTGGGAGCTCGCGGTCTCAATCCAGGTCGTGGAATTCAATGGAAACGAAATGGAAAAAGACTCGTGTGCTTCTATTTAGGTTCGCGTTGAAGAACCCCAGGTGGCAAAAACTAAACCGGATGCCTCATAATCATATTGTGGTTTTGCCACGTAAAACCCAAGAATTTGCTTATATTAAAAAAAAAAAGAAAACGAAAAAAGCAGGTGGCTGCGTTCTTCGGCTTATTTCTGGGGGTGTAAACAACATAAATTATTCTCGAGCCTGATTTCCCAGAAAAACATGTTACGCTGATCACCCTATATTTCATGTGTAAATGTAATGCTGTTCCCAAATGTATGACCGCTCAACTCAGCAGCTTGTATATTATAAACGGCTGTGTTCAGTTATCCCGTGCACTATCATGACGACCATAATGAAACAAAGGAATGGCATGTCTCACATACACGTAGATATATGTGCAGATCTGTTGCGTTCGTTGAAGAAGATAAGTGTGGTACCACGTGGGGCGCTCAGTTTTAATGGGCTGCAAACATGGTGAGACTGGACCTCCCGTCCGTTAATTCTCTCAGGAACTGCGCCCCTGCGCAACAGCCACGACTCTCCGGCAGCAAAATCATTTGGAATAACATTCCTCACTTGCATGCAGTCACTCACCTTTGAGATTTCAATAGTGCTGGCATGCGTTACATTCGAACGGAAATGACTATTCGGCGTCGTAGTATGTCAATAACACACACGCGCACACACACACGCACACACACACGCACACACGCGCGCGCGCGCGTTTTGCCTGCTATGAATATTATTTCTAGGAATGAGAGTTTTATTTCTAATATTCACTAATAAGTGTGTTTGTTACTGCAAACACGTGCGCTTATTCCGGCCGGGAGTTTCATTTTTTAAATTATTGCATTTATAATATTTGTTATTTTCCCCCTACATATATATATATATATATATTCTATGTACCCTTTGATTTAATTACCTAGAAATACATTGATCATTCTTCGCGCCACGCAGTTAATAAACCTGGTTTATTTCGCTCTAATATTGTTTTCTTCGATTATTGTCCCTGATCAATATCCACCAACAAGAAGCGCGTGTAAAATGAGACGATATCAATAATAAAATTTTCTTACGTAGCTTCATGTTGCACAGATACCAGTTACTTTTGGAAGACAGTGGCAAAAACAGCAGTTCACCTGGCTAAAACTACACTTGGTACATGCCGTAAGGGGTCATGGGCGCACCGAAGCAACTAAAACATTAAAAAAATGTACTTCACAGAGGTTCCGCGAGAAAAACTGGGCGTCCACCAGCGTCCGCGTAGCGAACGCGCGCTCGCTAGCAGACGACGCGCTTGACAACGACAGCAAAATTGAAGATGTCGCGTTGTATAATCCGTGCCTCAAATATATATGTTTGGCAAAATGGTGTAAACATACATTTACAGATGAAATAAAGCACTATTTTAAGAGCGTACTATGCGCAATCGGCCTCGGCACTCGCAACGAAAGTACGTTGATTATGCCGCGGAGCGCGTCTTCGCCCCAATCCAGTTCGCTCGCAGCGCTCTCGCACTATTTTTCCACACGCGGTGCCTCAGCGCCAGAGCGCCGTTCGGCCCACTCGACCATTGTCTAGTACACTCTATTCTCCACTCTTTGAGAGCTCTGAAAGTGGTGAGATTCAGTGTGAACACATTTTACTGCACCGGTCAATAAGGTAACTTCATTAACAGCATGTGTTAAGCCATCTTCAAGTACTATAGTAATTATAATATAAAAGCTCGATGATACGAATCTCACGGGGTCACGAAAAATATTCGTATTAGCCGAAATTCGTATCATCGAAACACAATTAAAACTACTGTCGAATCTCGATAATTCGAACTCGAAGGGGCCCGAAAATTTGTTCAAATTAAAAGGACGTATTTTTGAAGTATTCGTGCACGATAGCACGATGCACGAACGGTGCGAGTCGTGAAATATCGCGGCGCGCAAGCGCATAGCAAGCGCGGGCCACGAAACTGCCCATGCCGGCTAACGGTCGCTTCCCGATAAGGACAGAAAACGAAGCTTCAGGGAGCGAGCGGGCGGCGCCGGCACACGGGTGCGCGCGGAGACCGTCGAAGGTGAGGGAGGAGGGCGGCAGGGAAGCGGATTTGGCCGCGTCAACTCCGCCGCTTCGGTGGCTCCCCTCGCCCTCCCTCTCAACTCTCTCGTAGCTCTCTCACCTTCGACTGCGTGCGCACATCTCCGTGCGCGCCCGCCGCCGTGCTGGCGCCAGCTTATTTTAGCCGCCCCCTGAAGTTTCGTTTTCTGCCGTTATCGGGAAGCGAGCGTTTGCGGGCGTGGCAGTTTCGTTGGCCCGACTGTGCCTCCGCCGCTGCTTCCCTCTGCGCTGCTGCCGCAGCGTGCAAGGTCAGCACGTGACTAGAAAATAGAGGAGAAGGGTTCACTGCCATTTTATCCGCGTGGCTGAGACGTCGGCACTAGTGTGTGCTAGAATCCGGTTGTCTAGAACACTCTAGTCGGCACGTACACGCTTGTTCCGGCGCGATGCAGAAACGGCGACCTTGCAATTTGAGAGAGAAGGAAATTTCCACCGCGGGTTCTTTTTTTTTTTTTTTTTTTTTCCCCGTTCCTTCGCGCGCGGCATTGAGGGGTCTCTCCTGAGCTTTTGCTCTATGGCGCTGTCGGAGCAATGCCGGTCGGAGGCGCCGCCGCGTGATTTGGCGCGCTGCTAAGAGCATTGTCGGTGTGCGGTATGTTCGAAATAAGCGTGTTCGAATTCGCTTGCTTCGCGTTGACGTTGAACGAAAGCACGTTTTTCATGATAGTCTCGCTGTACAACAATTGTGCTCAGTGTTGACGTTGCGAGGCCTAGCTCCTTAGCCAACTCCGTCCTCTTCCTCTTGGGATCCTCATCGACCTTTCGAAGAATGTCTAATTTCTCTTTAAAGGAGAGTGCTTTCCGCTTGCGAGACATAGCTCGCTGCGACTAGGCAAAATGGCGCAAACACGAAGAACGCGGCCCGAAACGCAGCAGCCACTCCATCTGACGGCTCGCAGAAAAGGAGGAAAAGTACAAAAGCACCAAAAGCGCCACCGCTTCAAACTCTTCGCGCCCATTCGCGGAGTCCGCGCTGTCCGGCGCCGCGCCTCCGCACCAAAAGAGAAGGAGAGAAAGCGCGTGACTGCGCGCTGTTCTCTTTCGCGGTCGTCGGTGGGGCGGCGTTTATTCATATCAACCGACGCAGGCTGAAAATCAATTCGTAACAACCGTTCTCTAGCATATTGCGAAGTAATGGGGCTCGGCCAGGACCACAGAAAAATTCGTATCATCCGGAAATTTGTATGAGCCGTGATCGTATCATCGAGCTTTTACTGTATTTACTTGAAGAATATGCTAATAGGGTGTTCCCTCTAACAGTGAATGACCGTGTGCACCATGTTTGCATCTTCATTTGCAGAGAGCCGATGCATGCTTCACCAGTGCCACATTCTGCTGTCGGAGATGATTCATTTCATGCAACAGGTCCAGTACTACATGGTTTTTGAGGTAAGCATAGCATTGCTGCTTGCTAACCGAAGAGTGTGACTTCATTCCACAAAATTTCAGTATGCCATATGTGCCTGAATGAACCACATAGCCACATAGTGCCGTATATGCCTGAATAAGCTACTGGCATTGGTTTCCAAATTTTATTGCATATGGACACTCCAGGTGCATTTCTGCCGTCGCCGTAATGTTCCATACAAAGTCGAAGGGTGATAGCATTGTCGCCACGCGCCGTATGCTTTATGTGTGAGGGAAAGCGTGCAAGGGTGAGCCTACGATGGCCGCTCAATCTTGCACGCGCAAGGGAGGAAAGCATGGAGGAAGCATGCCCTCTTCCGTAGCGCGCAAGGCACCAGTGGGAGGGTGGAGGAGCATTATCCTCTGGGGCTGCTGCGTTTGGCATGGGCCTTATCTTAAAAGCGATCTGCGATGAGGACAGAGTGCGCCGAGTGCTGATAGCTTCATGTGCGCTGTGCTTTCGGCGTTTAGTTCGTGTTGAAGCGAGAGGCAGCATGATGCTCAATTTGCTCGCTGCTGCTACTGCGCTTCCTCACTCCAGCATTTTGACAGCGAGTTTCCGCGGTCATCGAGTTTATGTTCATCGGTCATTTGTTCATGTTTGCTTGTGCGTGCATGACACCATGCTTGTTAATTTAGTTAGTAAGTGAATTCTTACAAGTTTATACAGCCATCAAAAATACTATCCTTACTTCGTATAGCTGTCTACTAATTTGCTATCGCAATCAATGCTTTGCGTTTCAGGCGAAACTGCGACTTTTTTAGATAGTTTGTACTTCTTCTGGGGGGGGGGGGGGGGGGGGGGGGCTCGTGTTTTATTCAATGGTGCGAGTACTGTGATTAGCTGGTCCACAGAGAGCAGATAATTATTATTATGGTAGAATGAGCAACCAGTGTCAAACTAGTTTATGCAGTCAGATGCCCCAGTACTACCTGAACGAGCACCTTGTGCAAGATATTGCGTAAAATTAAGTTAGAGCCTGTGTTCTTAATCTTAGAATAGTTTTGCAGATTTTTCCTCTAGTGGAGTCTGAATTTAAAACCATCTTGAACACTCCTCAAAAGTGTTTGTCCCAGGAGGAATTACCTGAGAAGCACATAGGACACCCAACATAGTTGTTTAGTCCTTGGTACATCATGATGATAAAAATGTATTTATTGAAGAATGGCTCGAAGGCCTATTATGTGGAATAGGAAGGGTAGAGGGGAGGAGTATTCAGAGCCGTCCAAGAAGTTGCACGTCCTTAGCGAAACCCAAGAGCGAGTCCAGAATGGCCCTGTCAGAATTCGCTAATCCAGTTGCCGGCCTAATCCACTCCTCGTAGGACGACACTTCCACCGCCCTCAGATGATGGTCCCGCTGCTTAGTGTAGCGCTGGCACTCCCAAAACAAATTGGCTGCGGATGGTCGCATGGCCACGCCGCAGTCGGGGCACTTGTGCGGCTACTGGGGTGCTTCTTGGTCCTCGGAGGCTGTCGAGGGGCCAGGGAAAGGACATATCAACTTTACCCCAACTGTCATCGGAAATTACACCTTGGGATGACATTGCTGTCGTCGACACTACGCCAACTCCCCGAACCATGGACGCACAACATGCGCACCGTTGGGCAGCATTTGCTGCGCGTCACGCGCAGTCTGGGAGACGCACCACCAGTCCAAGAACAAGTGTACACTAACACAGCTTTGGACCCACGCACCAGTGAGGGAGCAGTCGCCTACCATGTAGTCTGTTCTTGTGCGACACATTCTACCTTGGTACATAAAAATTAACTTTTTGCAGTACTCATGTGTCGGGCCCTTACTGACACTAAAAAATATTGGTTCCAGTCATGGCTCGGGACGCATCCAACAAGCGCATGCTAGCATGCACTGTTTCTGGCGCATTTCGATAACTTTTTTTAGCACTTTATAATTGCGCTTCACAACATCTGCGTATGAGGGCAACAGTTTATAGCGGCATGCTTGAAGGTATTTGTATGTGCCTTTTGTGGCACAGACCATCGAGGATGGTGGCTTTTTCTACACATGCACCTCATGAATGGAAAATGTGGCGAGTTGGTAAATATGGTGATTTTAGTTCTGATGAGGGATGTATTTCACCTTTAGATGACCACCAAATACTCAGGTAAGAGCGCGAGAATAATATACTTATGTAGACCTTAGAGAAAACAGTTCTTGTAGCGACCATCTACTACGTAATGCTGGCTGGAGATTGTGCACTGTGTGAGAGGGCTCAGGAGTAAAGACATTAGACATTTTTTTTGGAAATATTTCAGTTAAAATACGTGTTTGCTCATATGAGAGCTATTTCTGCGTGGCGTCCAAAAAACACAAACTAGTAGTTTCGCACTTGCACCACTCCAAAGCAGGTAAATGCTCATGACGACAAAGGGTTAAGACAATCATTGAGTGATGTGAATTGTGAATGCAGGTGATAGAGTGTGCATGGGCCGAGCTGGAATCGCGTGTGGAACAGGCACAGGACTTGGACCAAGTCATCCATGCTCATGATGACTTCTTGGCGGCCCTGATGACAAGGGCCCTGCTTGAGCCGGAGTCACGGGTGAGTGCTCCTGTCTTGTAAGTAGCACGCCAGATGATCAGCCAGGCTAACATCTGTGGCATATCTTTAAAGCTTGTATCTCTCTCTGTCTTGTAAGCAATACAGTTTCAGGCAGGACAAGACTGCCACTGTTACAGTAGAAAAAAATGTCCCAAAGCTTCGTTTTCAGTGGGAACCTATGTTTTTTTTTCAAGATATGCCAATGAACACTTGTGTACTTTCCATTGAGGCACACATACAGTAAGAAGGTTAGGTTTGCAGCCCTAGAATAAACACTGTGGAAAAGCCACAACACTGAAGTCCTGGCCAAGGTCACAGCTAGTGAGATCCAACTGTGCCTTATAACATTCTTTGGCCTTCACTGCAGCCGCAGAGTCAATGTGCATCTGTGCCTAGTTGCCACTATGAACCCGAATTAACACGCAGATCTTCGTGAATGAGGATGTTGGTGGTGATGTCGACAACTGGACGACGTAAGCTCGCTCGCGATACTTTGTGCTTCGGATCAAACGTACGCAAATTACACAACATACTAGGTGACAAGGTAATGTTTGAGACTGCTGCTATTGCTGTCAAGCTGATGTGTAGGCATATGCTTTTTTTCTTATAATTACTTGTTTGTGGGTTTTTGGTCATGATGAACATCTTGTAATGCAAAAGGATGAGGGAGCGAGCTCTCTTTTTTTTTTGAGACCCAGGTTGCTGCTGTCGGTCATTTCTCGACATCCTCTGCAACTTTTACATTGACACATTATGGATTAAGATTAATTAAACTTAAATAATTTGTGCACATTGAAAAATACACTCGGGGCTTGCATGGACAACGCCCATCGACATGCAGTGAGCTCTGTTTACGTAAAACTTTTCATTTTTTAATCTGTTAACTATGTTCACCTTTAATTGCATGTGTGACAGTAGCTCAATGCCTATGGTGTTCTGCTGTGGTAGCCACATCCTTATATGGAAGAATGCAAGAACGCTCAGGTGCTGTGGTTGGGTGAAACATTCGAAATTATTCAAGAACCCTCATCTATGGCATCTTGCATGACCTTTGTGCTGCTTTGGGAATTACGCAGTGAAATTTTTGACTGCTTGAAGAGCCTAGTTTCAGATAGTGTAGGTGTAAAGCAGCTTTCTTGTAAAGGTTTTCATTGAAATACAGTGGCTGTGTCACAAAAAGCTTATCAAAATAAACAATTTTGATACCAAAACTGGAAAGAAAAAAACAAAAAAAAACACCATTACTGCTCACTGGAAATGATGCAGTACCCAGAAAGTTGAGAACCAGCTTGGCATGACCTATGGTGCGCTGAAAATCTCGGAAACCATTGTCTGTGATTTGCGTCGTATTCGCTAAACAGCAGGTGCAGACATCATCCACTTAGGTGCTTTGATAAAGTGATTTGCTTTGGCTAACAAAAAAAAAAAGTGGACAATTACCCAGCTGTGCAGCTTAGCCAAAATTGATTCAGTGATGTATGCTACTGATTTATACAGTAAAACCCCGGTGATAGGAACCCGGCTGGTACGAATTTCGGTGTGATACGAATTTGTAACATTCCCCGGCTGAAATACATTATTCACAATACGAAAAAAATCGGCTGTTCCGAACGTGTTGCCACGCCGCTACGGATCATACGAACGCGCGAGCAACAGCGGCGGCGGCCGAGCCAGCGGGGCCACCGGCACAGCGGGATCTGGGCGGGATCCATAGTCGCCAAGCAACCGACTACGTCACGCGGCTGCGCAATCTCTCATTGGTCCCCACGTCGAGCGGACTGGACCACATCACAGCCTAGCCGATGCTTAGCGAGAAAGTAGACGAGGATCGCTGCTGCAACGACGACCAAGGCGCAGCCCCGACGGTCAAAGCGCTCCCTGTACTCGACGTGCTCAGGCATTCAGTGGCGTGCGAAAAGATTCCCAAGATCACGTGCGCGCACTTATACGCCTTTCAGAAGGCGATCGTTGACGATTTGGACAAGAAGAAAACGTCCCGTTGATACGTTTTTCAAGGGACCGCGAAAAAGAAGAGAGAAAAAAAAAGCCTCAGTTTCGCCCGAAAGGTGAGCGAATTGACCTTTGCGCTGTCTCTCGCTTCAATGCGAACTAAACGTCGAAGGCACAGCTCATACGAAGCTACTGGCACTAGGCGCACTTTGTCAACATCGCAGATCATTTTGACGATAAGGTCCACGTGGGTGCGTCGTATCTGCAATGTGCCAGTCGCTTGTTGAAACGCATCGGTCGCTTGTTGCAATGTGCAAGCTGGCTGCACCGCTAAATTTACGTGACCGCCACATTCAAACGCAACGTAACATGCTGGTACATTATAGATTGGCGAAGTATCACGGGGAACACCCGGTTGTTCGAACGCGAAAGCATCTGCGATGGTTAATTCGAACATACCGCACACCGACAATGCTCTCAGCAACGCGCCAAATCACGTGGCGGCTCCGACCACCCCTCAACACCGCGCGGAGAAAAAAAATAAAAGAACTGCGGCGTCATGCCAAGGTCGCCGTTTCTGCATGGCGCTGGAACACGCGTGTACGTGCCGACGTCTCAGCCAACGCTGCGGCTGCAGCGCAGAGGGAAGCAACGGCGGAGGCCCAGTTCGGCCAACGCTCGCTTCAACAGCACAAAACGAAACTTCAGGGAGCGGGCTAAGCGGCACCGGAGCAGCGGATGCGCACGGAGACAGTCGAAGGTGAGGGGGCTACGAGGGTGTTGAGAGGAAGGGCGAGGGGAGCCACCGAAGCGACAGAGTTGCCTAGACCAAATCCGCTTCCCTGCCGCCCTCCTCCCTCACCTGCGACGGTCCCCGCGTGCTCCCCATCGCCGTGTCGCCTCTTCCTCTTCACGACCACAATCTCTCTCTCTCGCCGTGCCTGCGCCGCCCGCTCCCTGAAGTATCGTTTTCTGCCGTTATCGCAAAGCGAGCGCGGGCAGTTTCGTGGCCCTCGCTCGATATGTGCTTGCGCGCCGCGATATTTCACGAATCGCACCGTTCGTACGTCGTGCTATGGTGCACGAATATTTCAAAAATAAGTCCTTTTAATTCGAACAAATATTTGGGCCCCTTTGAGTTAGAATTATCGAGATTCGACTATACATGGAAGTCAATGGCATTTAGGTCGGGACCGCGAAAACGTGACGTAGCAGCCGGGAAAACGCAGCAGCGAGGAAGGTATCAATGGGATTCCACTATTAGAAATCTTTTCAGGTAAAAATAAATTCATTTTTCTTGATATTATGTATGTTTTGATGATACGAATTTCGGGTGATACGAATATTTCACGCGACCCCGCGAGATTCGTATCACCGAGGTTTTACTGTAACCAGTTTAGCAACAAAGTGAGATTTCACTGCAGTTCGTTTCTGGGCAACTTGTATGTTGTTACGTCATAGTAGTGGTGCAAAACCAGACAGTTCCAGAACTGTGAGTTATGAATCTAACTCTTTATTGGGTGAACTTCTGCCTAGAAATACTAGCAACACTCAAAGCACGACGATAGTGGCAAGCACAGTTGTTGGTTGTCGAAATCTGAACTCACGCAACGTTAATAGACAAGACTCCTTCGTTACAGAATCGCTGTCAAAAAGCAAAACAATGTATGCGTGATAGTAATTGGTGATGAGGCCAACAGCTCTTGCAAAAGTCTTGTGTTCTTCCCACTTTCAGGATATTCTTTCCCAGCTTCGTTCCATCTTTGACCAAGTGCTTCGCTTCAAAGAGGTGCAGGGTGAGCTGCTTTCCCAGCTGACCAGTGGCACCAGCAGCCTGCGGGCCCAGGCCTCTCTCAGAATGATCTCCGACTCCTACCAGGTTTGCTCATTCAACCCACTTTCGTTGCATGCGCATTGCAGAAAAAATAAATCATCAGCTTTGTGCTGGTAATTGAATACGAAGATTACTATACTATAAAATACTAAAATATATATATATATATATATATATATATATATATATATAAAATACTATACGTATTTACTCGTTATTTTTTTTGCCATAAAAATTTGAAAAATATTAGATGCGCGTTAGATTTAAGTACGAAGCCAGAACTGCAGTACAACAAATGTCAGAATTTTCAAACTCTTTAGGGACTGCAAAAACGTTTGAAAATTCAGGCAGTCTGAATACACAAAGGCATGCGTAAAATGCCATTTTATATGTACTTCTCGGATGGAGAGGATGCCAATGCATCATTGAGGTGACTCCGAAAACAGCTGTTGATTAAAAAAAACAATAACAAGGAGAAAGAGCAATGAAAAACAATACGAAA
Source organism: Dermacentor silvarum (assembly GCF_013339745.2). Classification (NCBI taxonomy): domain Eukaryota; kingdom Metazoa; phylum Arthropoda; class Arachnida; order Ixodida; family Ixodidae; genus Dermacentor; species Dermacentor silvarum. Next base: position 223,593,996 of record NC_051155.1, read on the forward strand.
TGAGAAAGAAATGTTGACAGCATGTGCTGGCAAAGTAGCCAGTGCATCTTCAACTGGGGTTTTCAACGCGCGTTAGAACGCTTTACTGCCCTAGTAGCTTGAAGAACTGATAGATTTGCTATTGTGCTTGCACACAATAATGTCTACTTGAATTTACGCTAGTGTGATGCCATCACTGTATGCAGATGACAACTTACTAATCAGTGTGTAAGCAGTGCAGGTGCTTGCTTTTCATTTTTGGTGTCCGAGTTTGAATCCGCCCACATGTGACGAACGATTTCATATTTGGTTAATTCCACCCAGAAGTTGAGCTTGTTTTCAGTGTCGATGAATCGTTCAAATGCTATTTTGGTGGAGACACTTGTGGCTTGCAGATCGGTCGACAGTCAGTACTGCATAATGCATTTCGAGGACATCGACGAGGATGACGAAGGTGGAGTTGACGCTATTGCTGACAACATGAATCCATTCATGGCACCAAACGTCAGGAAGCTTGGCAACAAACTTTAAAGCACCTAGGCCAAGGATTGCGGAGCACAACGGTCAAAACAAAACAACTATACACCAAAAGCACCAAACACCATATGGCCAAATGGCTACAGCTGTCAGTGAATCTGCATGCGAGAGCATGGGTTCGAGGCTGCAGAATAATTAGAATGGTGGTTGTGTGGCTTCACTTAATGCTATTTCGAACCTGTGATAATGGCAGTAGGTCCAAATAAATTTGGACTACAATGAGTTTCAGCATCTGAATTATCAGACGTTGTTATATGTTGGCTCTTTGGGGCATCAGAAAAATCAGTCGTTGACTGTATTGGCAAGCTATCTTCAGTGGCATTGGTAAATATTTCTTTGATCCAATGGAGTCCACAAGTCACTGAAAGGGTGCTATTCTGGACACTGCCTATGAAACTCTGCCATTTTGTGGAATTTGGCATCTTGTCATCTCTGGCTGGCTCAAGGGCAGCCAGAGATTGGCCTGAGTGCAATAACTGGCTTGGATGCAATAAGTATTCTTTTTGCAAGGGAGAACAAGCTATCAGTACCCTCTCTTTTATCACAAAAGACTGACAAGTTAATATCGAGGAACTCCCATTTATAATTTATTGAAGTATGAAAATTGAAGTGCACGTTGCAATCAAAGGGGCATTGCATTAGAGTGTATAAGGTAGTTGCTGGTGCCTGCTGAAGAAGCCATCAGTGTGGCAGTTCAACCGGTACTGGAGCAGGGAGTGCTATGTGTATTTCTCTTGATTTGCAGCAGAAAGTTGGCTTCAGATGGCCTTGCACATTCTTCCCTTTACCATTTTTGTGCAAAGTGTCTCTTTAGAAACATACAAAATGCTGGATCAGTACATTTCTATAATGAAATCAATATGACAGAGTACAATATAAACTGCAAGAGCAAGAATTCACTTCAGAACATTGTGTGAAAAACATTATCAAGATTGGCTACAGCGCATCGTTTTTGTAGGAACTTTCCCAGTTCAAGGACTGCATTCAGCCTCAGGGCTAATTAAAAAGACACTTCTCTCACTGTGCAGCTTCACACGTAAAGCTTCCATAAGGAGCCATGCTTCACCTGATCTTCACCCAAGAGATGGGATGTGGGACGTATAGTGTAGACGACAGACACAGCGCTGCGTCTGTCATCTACACTATACGTCCCATCTTTCGTGCTGTTCTATTCCTTTCAACATGCACTAACCAGCCCAGGTGAGCACACTCCTGCAGTTGAGACTTTTTTTTAGATTTGGCTTATTTCACCACATCAGTACAGAACAGAACGTACTTAAATGGTGAGGATAGTGGCAAAAAAAGCTGCATTTTAGCAGCTTGACTAGCCCTACCACCCCTTACCCTTACGCATTTCCCCAAACAGGCCTCGAGCTATCACTTCAATATGCATATTAATCTCTCCTTTTAGTACTGTCCAGACCCGTTACAATGAATCTGCCTCTGTAGTAACGTAACAACAGTAGACACCATACTTTCAAATATAACAGACCAATGTTCTCTCTTAGTTTGGTCTGCATATATTATCAATGTGACAAATTCCGCTTTTAACAGACCAGGCTAAAGCGGACTATCGACTACAACAGACAGCTTATATGGCAAATTTTGTCTAGATGAAGTAAATATAACGTACTTTGCTGCAGCGATGTGTGCATGTGGTAGTGCACTGCACGCAACTATTCCGGCTGCTCGTGGAATTTGCAAAAATGCATTTTTCTTAAGGTATGAATACACAAGTGGCAAGCTTCTCACAAATGCTGCGCAACGTCTCACCAGCGGGGTGTTTTAGTGTCAACCATGTAAGTGACCGAACGCTGCCCACTGTTGTCGGCTTAGTGCCGAGCAAGTGCCGAGAGTGCCACTAGGCCTAACCAGCTTCGATAGGAAGCTGTAGCATACGGCGCTTCAAAAACAACCGCCGACGTTTGCAAAATGCACCATTATGAGAGTGCTTTACTTCTCATCGCATCATATCGCACAACAAAAGAAGATTAGCGGTGTGCAGGCTGCGAGGCGTGGCAAGTGGTCGAGCCGTCTCGCAAGAAGTGCAGTGGCAGCCAGACCCGAGCTCCGAGTTGAACTTGCCGCGAACCGCAGCTCTCGTTCATGCTACAGATTTGACAGTGTTCATCGCTTGCAGCGAAACGTATAATTAAGACGTCAGTTTATTCCACCAGCCAATGTATGTGTTGACAGCAGCGGCAACACGATCAGGCCAGGCGGCTGGCCAACTCCCCGCCGTTAATCTTGCCGTTACGTGGATGTATACTCTAGTGCATGAAAACTGTCATTTGTGAGCAACCAGCGTCCGGAAAACGATGGACAGGAAGATTCAGTGCCACGTGGCAGTACGATTACTGCGTAAACTTGTTACCGGTAGTTATTAATCTTAATTTCGATATTTTTATTTCTGCGATCGCCTACAGGTTAGACGACGGTATATGCAAAGTTCTGCCATTTTACAACATACCGTGACCTTAATTTTGGATAGAATGGATTTTGGATGTAATGGACCTTTTTTGTTGGATTGGAATATCATAGTTCGTTGTAACGAGCGTCGGCTGTAACTTGACAGATAATGATTGTCATTCTGAGCATGTGTGCGCTCAATAGGTATTGGGGCCCCCATACTTGTCAAGCAGACACAGGCACAGAGTGACAATCATTTCCTGTCATGTCACATCTCGCCCACGTGGTGGGAAGAAATTACGTGTACATTGCCATTCTGTATAGAGCATAGGTGCGCGAGTTGTGTCAACTCCGCTTGTCTGTGGTAAGGAGGAGTTAACCTTCAAGCTAATTAGTCATCACATGCATCACATTGCATGATAGTGGTTATTTCAACCTCTTAATGCTACTCATTTTTGGTGCTGGAAAATTGATAATTTTAAATCATTCTGAATGTTAAACTTATAAACGAATGTTGTGGTAATTCAAGCATGGAACGAATATGCTATAACTGCCTGAATTTAATGCTCCTAAGCTTCTCTGCACTACAAGGGGTGCCACGTAGGAAAGCTCCAGATTAACGGTGACCACCTCAGGTTCTTAATTGTGCACTAAAATTTATACTGCCCTTTAGAGAAGAAAAATTAACATCTAAGGAAAAAGAAGCCACAAGTAATGTTCTCAAGAAAGCCTCCAGTCAAGAAAAATCCGTATGCTTCTCATGTGTCTTGTGATGGCTGAAAGACTTTTGCTCTAGACTGCCATTTATAGTAGTATCCACATGAAAATCTGTGGACATGAGATGTTGACGCTGTCAGGTTGAAAAGAAAAAGAACATTAACCATCGGCATATGAAATATAATATATTTAAGTGAGCAGACGTCGAGCACCATCACTTGCAACTGAACAGATGAAACGCAGTTTTTGTAGACTAACATGAGTGGGGGTTGGCAGCGTCTGGTGCAGGACTTTCTGCTGAGCCTGTCCCGGCATGACGACACCAACCTTCAAGGATTGGGCTTCCGACTGGACTTCTCAGAGTTCTACAACAGGCAGAATGTACAGCTTCGGACCTCAATGACTTTCCACAGCCGTCGACAGTACCAAGGGTAGGCCTACTGTTTCTTTTACTCTGTTCAAGCACATCACTGCAGAGACGTCAAAAATTTTAAGAATGTGCCCATGTGTTTATAAAGGGACACCATAGAGGAATGTTAAGCTAGATTAGTGAATTACACCGCTGGAAAACTACAAACTTTGCTTTTACCATGATTGGAGTCTCTTGCAAGCCAGAAAAATTGGGCAAAAATTATTGGAGTGCGATTGTCAGTCAAGCGATATCTTTCCGGTAGACCTCTTTAGATAAGCTGTTGGGGACGATTATTGGTTGGCCCTGTTGGTTAATACTACGAAGTGTGTGGGTGTTGTCATGTTGCACTGCATCCTGGATTAAACTGCTTTACAAAACCACATTAAAACTATAGCAAGCACAAACTTCATGCACTAGTATCAGAAAAAAGACAAAAGCTCTACTAGCTGCTCATGATGTCCTGCGACTTGCGCAGTGTCTCCTCCAGGCTGGATAATAGTTTATCGATGAACAGGTATGCTGTTGCATTTTAAAAGAAGCATATACCCAGCCTATACTTGCAGGCAACTTTCTGTGGCAGCGAAGGGAAAGCTACGGAGGCAAAGCGCGCACAAGCGAGAGTGCTTCTGAAGAAAGTTCCATATTTTCATCCATCTTAGAACCCTCGGAGGGACAAATTTTTTAGCCCGATGCCACCTCTCCAGCGTTGATTTTTTTTTTTTTTGCAGGTTTAATATCTTCAGAGTGACCTATTTACTGCTATACATTTTAGTGACCATAAAGTGACAAAAAATATTTCCATAGGTAAACATGCATTGTTTATTCATGAATACAGATGGGCTTGCATAAATACTTATAATAAGAATATAAAAGTAGATACGCGGGAATATATATAAAATTCGGCACTCGGGCATCGAAGGAATCACCGCTCGACTCACTTGCAGAACAGCAACCGGCACTTTTTTCAAGTATGGGCAGTGGCAAGTGTAAGGGCTGTACGAAATTGCAGCGTGGGTGGTGTAGACAGGAGGAGGACAAAGCACACAATGTGACAAAACTGTGTGTGACCTGCTATACAGAGCTAGTGTGGCCATTTTCTTTACACTAGGTTCTCTTTAAAGACGACCTCTGCTAACAGGATGCTAAAGGCGAACTTTGAATCAGTCTTTCAGACTGCCCTCATTGTAGTAGTATGGTAATATATATATATATATATTTGCAGTATGAAGTTAGGAAATTTGCAGGGGCAAGTTGTAATCAGCTAGCGCAAGAAAGGTGTAATTGGAGATTGCAGGGAGAGGCCTTCGTCCTGCAGTGGACATACCGTATTTACTTGATTGTAGCGCGAGTTTTTTCCAGATTTTTGCTACCTGAAGTCGATCCTCGCGTTACAATCGAATACCGAAATTGAAGTTGTCGAAAAAGTGCAATGATGCACCCAATTCTAATCAACAAGTGAAATGTGCAAGTGAAAGCCTGCAAGGGACGTGCGCTCTCACGTAGGGCGAACGCACGGCGGAGAGCAAACGCACGGCGGAGAGCAAACGCGACGTCTCCGTCATGCGAAAGGCCGTGGTGGGATGGGAGGGAGGGAGGGGAGACAACATTTAGCTGCGGCACCAAATGCGTATCTTACGACCGGGCGCAAGGGCAACTGGCGACTCAATCACCCACGCGAAAGGAGGAAAGCGGGAAGGCTGCGCGGGAGGAAGGGGACTTCTACTCTGCCAGCAACTGCGTACTTGTACTTTGCGCGGCTGAGGGCTGTCGCGCGCACCGTATCTTGAAAGTGATCTCCACACGGTTTTGACCTTTGTATGCGCTGTGCTTTCGCCGCTCAGTTTCCGTTGAAGCGATAGACTGCACGAGCCTTCGCTCACTGCTGCTGGCGCGCTTGCTCACGCCAGCGTTTTGACAGTGGTTGTTTGCGGTCATCGAGTGTGATCTATTCATGTTTGCTTGTGCGCGCTGACACCATGCTTGTTAATTCAGTTAGTAAGCGAATGTGTCCAAGTTTATGCAGCCGATAAAACTACTATCCTTACTCCGCATAGCTCTCTACTAATTTGCTATCGCAATTAATGTTTTGCCTAAAGGCGAAACTGCTACTTTTTCACGCATCCGGTGGTCTCGCGTTACTTTAGCGGATTTTAAAATTTTTTGCTGGACGCAACAAAAAGTCACCCCTCGCGTTACAATCGAGTAAATACAGTAAATATAGGCTGATGATGATGATTATATTTGCAATATACTAGTAACATACCTTGCAATATATATTGTTACGTGCGGAGAGACACAAACAAAGGAACTAACTACAATGTATTTACAAGATCAGCGCTGCCAGAGACCAAGATGGTAACCAGCTTGTGCCAAGCCCAGATGCCAGACTTCTTCCTGTTGTAGCGCAACAATATTTTATGACTATAGATGGCTTAGTTGCATACAAAATAGCAGCTGGAGTGGCCCTATAATTCTTGTGATCTTCAAATTGCATGCACTGAACGGGTCTTAAGTTCCTACGACACCAACTTTTGTTCGTTTCTTTCACTTCCTTACCATACAAGCCACGGAACAGAGCCTTCGTTATTCCGGAGGAGAATGTACAAAAAAAAAATTAATATGAAAGTGTTTGTGAAAACATTCGCTTTCAGTGATGTTTTCAGAAAGTTCTTGAAATGTGCCGCTTTGCCCGTGCTCTCTTCCGAGTGATTAAGGGCGTCTTATGGGAGGGAAGTTAGCCAAAGTGCATTTTCTCCCCTCTGAAAATGCAACATAGTACTAATAACTGTTTTTTATTGCGAGTGGTCAACTAAAATGTATGAATTTTAAAGGGGAAATTATGTATCGCGGAAGTTGGTAGCATATTTTTACAGTAACTCTGTCCCATGTTGTGGGGTCTGACACGTACTCTTGGGACAAAGCAACGACAACACATTAGTGCAAACAATCAAAAGGGCATTTATTGCACTTTTCATACACCAATGCCTGGAGCGTTCCCACAACGTCTACATCACTTTCTTGCTTGGAAAGTTCTGTTCTCCATGAAAAGTGAAGCCTTTGACATCTTAGACTACTTGCCTAATACAGTAAAAGCTCGATGATACGATCACGGCTAATACGAATTTCCGGATGATACGAATTTTTCTGTGGTCCCGGCCGAGCCCCATTCCTTTGCAACGTGCTAGAGAATGGTTGTTACGAATCGATTTTCAGCCTGCGTCAGTTGATACGAATAAACGCCGCCCCACCGACGGCCGAAAGAGAACAACGCGCAGTCACGTGCTTTCTCTCCTTCTCTTTTGGTGCGGAGGCGCGGCGCCGGACAGCGCGGACTCCGCGACTGGGCGCGAAGAGTTTGAAGCAGTAGCGCTTCAAGAAATAAATGCTTTTTACGTACATGTGCCTGAGTGAGTTCACCTCTGGCTCTTTAATTTAGCTACAGTCGAATCTCGTTAATTCGAATACGCTTATTTCGAACATACCGCGCACCGACAATGCTCTTAGCAGCGCGCCAAATAACGCGGCGGCGCCTCCGACCGGCATTGCTCCGACACCGCCATAGAGCAAAAGCTCAGGGGAGACCTCTCAATGCCACGCGCGAAGGAACGGGGGAAAAAAAAAAAAAAAAGAACCCGCGGCGCAAATTTCCCCCTCTCTCAAATTGCAAGGTCGCCGTTTCTGCATCGCGCCGGAACAAGCGTGTACGTGCCGACTAGAGTGTTCTAGCACACACTAGTGCCGACGTCTCAGCCACGCGGATAAAATGGCAGTGAACCCTTCTCCTCTATTTTCTAGTCACATGTTGACCTTGCACGCTGCGGCAGCAGCGCAGAGGGAAGCAGCGGCGGAGGCACAGTCGGGCCAACGAAACTGCCACGCCCGCAAACGCTCGCTTCCCGATAACGGCAGAAAACGAAACTTCAGGGGGCGGCTAAAATAAGCTGGCGCCAGCACGGCGGCGGGCGGCACGGAGATGTGCGCACGGAGTCGAAGGTGAGAGAGCTACGAGGGAGTTTAGAGGGAGGGCGAGGGGAGCCACCGAAGCGGCGGAGTTGACACGGCCAAATCCGCTTCCCTGCCGCCCTCTTCCCTCACCTTCGACGGTCTCCGTGCGCACCCGTGTGCCGGCGCCGCCCGCTCGCTCCCTGAAGCTTCGTTTTCTGTCGTTATCGGGAAGCGACCGTTAGCCGGCGTGGGCAGTTTCGTGGCCCGCGCTTGCTATGCGCTTGCGCACTGCGATATTTCACGACTCGCACCGTTCGTGCATCGTGCTATGGTGCACGAATACTTCAAAAATACGTCCTTTTAATCCTAAAAAATTTTCGGGCCCCTTCGAGTTCGAATTATCGAGATTCGACAGTAGTTTTAATTGTGTTTCGATGATACGAATTTCGGCTAATACGAATATTTTTCGCGACCCCGTGAGATTCGTATCATCGAGCTTTTACTGTACTTCAGCTTGATTTACTGAATTTGCGTGTACTTAACAGAGATGCTTGGAGACCTCTGTTTAGCTTCTTATAGATTTAGTGAATTTGTTACAATGAACCTTTAATAAAACATTCCCAAGATGCCTTCATACTTTTCTTGAAAGGAGTCGGCTGTATTGCGGTCTTCAGCAACAGAACAGACAGGAATTTAGTGGGGACCAGTGTGTTTGCTTGCTGCAAGAATAATTTTAGTGCTAGCAATGTTGTCATTGTGGGGTTCTGCTTTTTGCACACCGCAGGTCCAGTGTCCAAGTTTAGGTGATGCAGCTGCTGCCCACCTGCCGTGCAATGTTACCACCAGCTGCCAGCACTCAGTTAAAGCATAAGTTCCATTTTAAAGGCCCTTAACCTTTTCAAGTAATGCCTTTGAAGAGTAGGCACGCAAGAACACACCCACTTTGACCTTCATTTGGAGCTGAAGGGACTGTGAGCAAGATACTGTAATGTTTTTATGTAAATGTGCACAATGAACTTTTTGAGATGGGTTTATGTGGAAAAACATTGACTATTGGCCGAGTTTTTGTGCTTACAGCGGAGTGATTGCCTTCATAGTGTGAATGCTTGTAATTGTGCAACAGTCCTAAATAAAGACCATATAAAGCCAACAGGCAATAAAGCCAAGGAGAGCATAGGGGTAATTAGCTGTGATAGAAATTAAAATGTAGAAAATAATGAAGAAAATAGAAATGAAAGTGAATGAAAAAGATAACTTGTCGCCTGTGTGGACCGAACCTTTGCATCCTTTCGTCCACTTTCATTTCTCTTTTCTTCATTATTTTCTACATTTCAATTTCTACCACAGCTAATTACCCCTATGCTTTCCTTGGCTTCATAGCCTGTTGGCTTTATATGGTTGGAATTAACAAAAATCTGAGCTCCTCTGTTTCATTCTTCTCGTTCAATCCTAAATAAAATGCTTGTTGCATCCATTTGTCAGACAGGAGTGATCTAAGTTGTCCATTCCTTTCTACAAGCATGACAACTCTGTGGTTCCCGCATGTTGGTCACCTACCTGGGGTGACCACCTTTTCTGGATTATTTTCCTCTTGAAGCGTGCGAGTCTCACATGTCAGCATTCATATGGTGCGCTCTTTCAGACTTCTGCTACTTCAAGAGCAGTAGCACACAACCTTTGGACTCCAGTGTCACGTGTGGCAACGTTTTAACCTGACTGCAATGACCTCCATGACGCGATACATGCTGAACTCAGAAGTCTTGTATGGAAAGAAAATTAAGTTCTCTCCTTACTGGGTTGCAAGCATGCGATAATGTATTTTATGCATAGAAAGTTCGTATCGTGCAAGAAATGAAGTGCTCAACTCCATTATTATAGTTTGCCCCGTCACTGAATGTGGTGGTCACCTGGAAGGACCACCAAGCTTGAAGGGTCTTAGAAGGGTGGTTTTTATCATTATTGGTCGGTCTCTCGTGTTAGGAGTTAGTGGAAATGCAATCCACACTCTAATATATTAAGCTCGCTGTGTGTGACAAATCAAATAACAGCGATTATGACTTTGAAGCTCAATGATACTGCTACTAAAATGCGCAGATAAAGAGCCAGCACAAGAAAAGCACTTTGCACTGTGTGTGATCTTCCTGATACAGGGACTGATGAGGTTTCTCTCACGACTGTGAAGGTGCCTATATGGAGTCCGTCCTACAGAATTCACCGTTGAAGTATTTATAGTACAGTGGAGTTTCGTTTGCCAATCAGAACAAAGAGATAAGTCCAGGAGACATCTTCAGCCTTTTCTTGAAGCTGTCCTTGGCACAGATGTTGGTCTTTCAAATGCCTACGCTTAGCTGTGGCGCAAATTGCATACGCGAACTAAATTACTGCAATGTGTTTTTTTTTTTCTGGGGCTCCCATCACTGAGATGTGCCAGATAATAAAATCATTGCCTTATGTAGACACTGCAATATGTATAGTACTTCACTTCAAGCATCAGCCGAAAAGTCGCATTCTACTGATATGTACTGTCTGCAGTAAATACCCCACCTTCGGGAACAGCATGGATGCACAAGGCTTGCAATGTCTTTGTGCCTGTTAGGAGACAGGACCTGTTTTGTTGGCCTCCACCAAAATGACTGCTAGAAAATAAGATTTTTTTTTTTTAGAGCAGCATTTTCTTACCTATGTTTACCATTTTCTAAAGCAAATTTAGTTTTACTCGCAAAATAAACTTCTGTGCAATAAAGAATCAAGTCCCTTTAAGTTATTGGATATATGCTTCCGGACTACTTTCTGTGGCAGTGAAGGGAGAAGCTACAGTGACAAAGCTCCAGAACATGTGTTACTGCACCAAGTGGTCTGGCAGACAGCATTGTTACGGTTTTTCGAAGCAGATACAGAATCAGCATAGCTTGCTACATGCAGTGGTTTCACATTTGCCAAACTGTGGAAGAGCAAAGCAAAAATATGAAACTCAGATTTAACACTGAGTGGAGCAACAAGGGGAACGAATTACAACAAATGATTGAGGACCTTAACCAAGAAAGTGTAAGAGTGGGGTTGAAGATTAATACGCTGAAGACAAAGATAATGCTCAATAGCCTGGCAAGGGAACAAGAATTTAGGATCGCCAGTCAGCCCCTAGAGTTTTTAAAGGAGTACGTTTTTCTAGGTCAATCACTCACAGGGGACTCTGATCACTGAGAAGGAAGTTTACAGAAGAATAAAATTGGGTTGGAGTGCATACGGCAAGCATTAGCCAAATCCTGACTGGGAGCTTACCACTGTCGTTGAAAAGTGTACAATCATTGCATTCTACCGGTGCTAACATATAGGGCAGAAACTTGTAGGTCAACAAAGAATCTCGAGAACAAGTTAAGGACCGCACAAAGAGCGATGGAACGAAAAATGTTAGGCCTAATATTAAGAGACAGGAAGAGAGCGGTGTGGATCAGAGAGCAAACGACCTAGCCGATATTCTAGTTGACATTAAGAGGGAAAAATGGAGCTGGGCAGGCCATGTAATGCGCAAGATGGATAACTGGTGGACCATTAGAATTACAGAATGGATACCAAGAGAAGGGAAGCGCAGTAGAGGACGGCAGCAACTAGGTGGGGTGATTAAGTTAGGAAATTTGCAGGCTGCAAGTTGGAATCGGCTAGCGCAAGACAGGGGTGATTGGAGATCGCAGGGAGGGGCCTTCTTCCTGCAATGGACATAAAATAAAAAATTGGCTGTGGCTTAACTCAGTTATGCCTGGGTGTGCGTAGCGAGAGGTACGGCTGATGTTATTGTTTAGGTTGGTGTTTCATTCCGTCGTTGATCCGTCGTTGATCCGCCGCCCTGGCACGAGATGCCGAACTAGACGAACCATCCTCATCTGAATGCACTCGCCTGGCCGCTTCGCACTTACGACGCTTCTCGAGGTGTGCGGCTCGTTTTTCCTCAGTCTCCTCGGCTCGCTGCCTCCTCTTGGATTCGTTCCGATGATGAAGCCTGGCGTCTTTCAGTCTCTCCAACTCAATTTCCATATCTGCCGACAAATCCCACCGAGCCGACCCTTCTATATATACGATGCAATTCCGGCTCCTCCAGCAATGCAACGCCAGCGATTGCTAGGCAACGGCTCAGCTCGCGGTTTCACCGGCTCCTCCTCTGACGTCAGTGCCAGATGGCGCAGCAAGCAGCACTGCCAGCTGCGGCGGTTGCTAGGCAACGGCTCAGCTCGCGGTGTGGCCACCGACTACAGCGAAACGGTGAGAATGCGGCTAATGTAGCTCTCGCTACAATAGGCTGATGATGATGGTGTATATTATGTACAATTTTAATATGTCTTGTAGTAAATAAGATGTTTGTGCTTTCTGTTCACCAGCTTATACAAACAAACACAAATGAGACCCTACTATTTGCAGCAGCAATATCGCACGTGTGTGCTTTGCCTCTGTTGCTTTCCCTTCATTGCCACAGAAAGCTGCCCACAAGCACTCACTATACAGTCAAAGAAGCCATATACTTCATATACACTAGAAACATTTGGTATCGGAAAGCTGCATGTCTGTATACAAATTTCTCGTACTACTAAGGCATCAGGACATGCAAAATGTGTAAACAATTCGCTTTATTTAAGAACTGAAATCGCAAAACCGTCTGCATGATAATGTAGTAAAGATTTGCATTGGAAGACTGCCTAGCAAGGCCTAAGATGACTTCTGCGTGCTTTCCCAGAACAAGAGTTTGGTGGTGAAGGTAGGCATCACCTGCCCTTCTTTGCCTGGTAATCCTCCCAGCCGGCGCTGTACTCCCGGGCACTGTAAACAGACAGTTGTTATCTCAGCCTTTTGTATATCAGTTTGGACCAGTTATACTTTTATATTTTTGGCTCACAGTGTCTTTCATTAAGATTTTTTGTAACATTTTGCCGCGCAGATGATGGTGATGCAACTGCAGTACTTGGCCAGTGTAGTACTGATAAAATGAGTCACCATTAAATTGCTTAAGTGAAAAGTAAACACAGGTAAATTTAAATGCCAAGTGCAACGAAACCTCACTTCAGCTAAATTGGTTAAGAACATAAAAGATGTCAACGATGTAACTGCAGCAAAGATGTAAGGCTGGTAACCACACATTTGTAATCAGCAACATTCAGATTGCCTCATAGCGGACGGATGGGCACAGCAGACGATAGCAACTCTTAGTGTGCCATGCAACTACACCATATAATGTAGATAAAAAGTGATGAACAAAAAGCTATCCCTGTTTTTCCCCCCTTTTTAAATGTCAAAATGCCTTGTAAGTGCAGCTGCACTTCTTACACAGTGCTTTCTTACGCAATGCTTGACATTTCTTAACAGATACCTTATTTATGTTTAAACACGACAGAGTGTCACGGGAAAATTGGGGCTTGAAGTGGTCAACAGTGCTTGAACAAGGGATGTCTCTGGCTGGATCCAACGATTTGACAAGGGAACTTGTTTTTGTCAGGGGCATTTATTGCCCTTGTCTAAATGGGTGGCTATATAGCCTGAGGCATCCCTTGCTCAACCACTGTTGGCTGATTGTTTCATTTGAAAGTTGATAAAACATTGCACAGTTACTCTTGCACATCCCGGTGTTATGGGAACTTTCACTGTGCTTACTTTCAAGGCCACTGTGTATCCTGTAGTCTCTAGTGACTATAGTCTTAAAGGGAGCTGACTGTGTGAAAACAAGTGCTAGCACGATTGCATTCTTTTATGAGACACAATCTGACGGTACAATTCAGGATATAATTCTGACTAGCTGCACTGGAGATATCATTTTTCACAAGACGTTTACTTTAAACCAGCAGATGCAGATGTAATGCAAGATGTAATGTAGATGTAAAACTTCTGGACAGGTCTTTGAAGTGCAATGACAGCATGAACAGCAAGAATGTTGCATCAAATGTCCATGACTGCACTGCAGTACTGTGCTGAGAAAGTAGGACTGAAAATGACTGTTTAAGAATATGGTCTCTGGTTTCAAGCATAACATGCTGTGACTACACTTCATGTAGTGCCCTTTCAAGCTTTTTATATATATATATAGTCTCTCTCTCTCTAGATTTATGCTGCCCTGGAGCCATCTTGGTCAGAAAGGCTGCACAAGAAATTTTGATGTGACATTAAGCCATGCGCACACATGCATTTATCTGCTTGTCATAACTTGCAGAAACATGACACACATACTGTGTATAGCCGGCCTTGTGAGCGAGCTTGAGTGCAGCATGGCTCTTGATGGGGCCGAGGCCGTAGAACACAATGTTGTGGTCATAACTTTGGGGCTTCTGTGCATGGTAGGTTTTCTGGAAGGTCTCCTCGGTCATAAGGAGAGCGTCTTTCACTTGTCCCACTGCAGAAATTCCAACCGAACTGCATGAATTAAGATTTCCTTACAGCCAACATTTTCACAAGAAAACAAAGATCGCAATAAACGCGCCCCCTCCAGTGCTGGCGCAATGACTGCCATCTATGTTGTAGAACACGAAGACTGAATCAACAAGGCCTTCGAGGCGCTGAAAAAGTGCTGGCGTCTATGTAGTAAAACAAAAAAGAGCGAAATAACTGCCGATTTTAAGCGCTGCCACTGCAGCATTCTATGTAGTAGAAAAAAACAAAGTGGACTTGCTGGGTTCATCCAAAATGCTTTGGAAACTAAATTATTGTCGTTGACGAGCTGAGCTCATCCAAAGCAAAATTAACCACGATCGCATTGACGAGCTCAGCTTGTCTGAGACACTGAGGAGGTGAACATCTTATATATTCGCACGTATCTTAGTATGCACCGCAAAACCGAGGCACATTCTAATTGCAGGTGATGGCTATACAAATGTAGCAAACATCATTTTGCAAGATATCGCATTTGTGAAAACTCAATTTTTTCATCAAGGAGGTTTAATTCAATGTTTCGTTAGGCTTTTTGTGCATATAACAGATCACAATTGTTAACCTAACAGTAGCAAATCTGCTTGCTAGTGGTAGTAGGTACATCTACACAATACTTCAAAAGTAACATTTACTATAATCTGTCTCTGACGTTTTAGGTAACTTCTGCTAACTCTCAAACAATACAATGCAATACATTAGTGGCAAAAGCAAATACAGTGGAACCTCGTTGATACGATTCCGTGTAATACAGTTTTTTTTTTCTTTTCCTGATAATACAATTTAGTTGGATAATAAGTTGGATGATACGATTTTCGGATGATATGCTTTATTTTCCGGTTCCCGTGAAGATCGTATCAATGAGAGTCCACTGTAAATCCTTATGTTCATGAATGGATGGCTTCTAACAACTAGATCTAGAGGTCAATGGGAGGAAGTGCTCTGTCACAGTCATGAAGCTGAATGTTGGTAACAGTGCAGTTGGGGTAACCTCTAGATGTTTAATATGCAATGCAACTATTGAATTGAATTGAGCTTACTTATATCTGCACCAACAAAAAGTTGCGAGGATGACCAGGCAAAAAGCTGCAAGTAGCAGCTTGAGGGGAACATGGCCACCTCATACACAGGCAGCTTCACAGTGGTTAAACAAAAGCAGATGGTATAAAAATTATGGGGGTTTATGTGCCAATACCACGACCTGATTATGAGGCACGCCGTAGTGGGGGACTCCGGAATAATTTGGACCACCCGGGGTTCTTTAACGTGCACCTAAATTTAAGTACACGGGTGTTTTCGCATTTCGCTCCCATCGAAATTCGGCCGCCGTGACCGGGATTTGATCCCGCGACCTTGTGCTTAGCAGCCCAACACCGTAGCCACTTAGCAACTACGGCAGGTAGCAGATGTTTTATATAATGCATAACCTTCATGCTGCAGGAAAGAACAACCACGATCAGAATTAATAAACAAATGTATCATGGAAACATTTCGCACAGCTTTAAGAGAGAGAGAGAAAAAAAAGGCATAGTGATGAAACAAAGAAGAAAAATAACATGAACTCACTACGGCAGCAAACGCCATCACACAAATATATCGCGTAGCTTTTTTTAAAGGCAGAATAGATACATTGAGACCATTTTCTTTCTGTATTCGATTTAACAGTGTCGGCAAACAAAACTGTAGCATTTGGTTGCCACAGTTCTGCTCATGTTAACATTCCAAGGTTCTAGTAGACGTAATTTATAAACAGAATTATGCTGCTGTAAGGATGCCAGTTTTGTTAATGTATCATCATTCTTAATTTTTCCAATTCTATATAATCGACAAAGCCTATATCTGTACAAGGTTTCAATTTTTATAGCTCTAAGCTTTGAAAACAAAGGAGCGGTGTGGCAGAGATACGGTGCATGGGAGACAAGGCGTATTGCTTTTTTTTTACAATACTGTCAGTTTATGCATGTTCTCCGCTGAAGTCGTTCCCCAGACAAGAATTCCGTACCGAACTAAAGAAAAAAAAACATTGAATTATATAAAAGCATATTAATAGATGTAGGAAAGTAATTACAATGGCGACGCACAGTACCGATTGCTCTGGACAGTTTACCAAGTAATTAACTTGCCAATTCCATGACATTGTTTTGGAAAAATATACGCCAAGTGATTTGAAAGACATTATAATCTATTTCTATTTCAGCATTGTTTAAAATAGGGGATAGTTGAAACTGTTTGTTACGTGGGTGAAACAGCACTGCCTTGTTTTTTCCACGTTAATCTTAAGATAATTTTTTGTCGCCCACGTGTGTATCTTTGCAAACGTTTCATTGGCTCTATCTGACATTTCAGAACCTGAGTCACCCTCAAAAAACAGGCTGGTGTCGTCTGCAGCTATTGACACCAAGCTGCAGTTGTGAGATCCAAGTTTTACATAACGACATAGCAAATGTAAAACCAGGATAAAGTGTGCAGCGACATTTTATACATAGTAGTAGTGATAGTTCCGATCTTTACCTGCAACTATTTCCCAACTATATGGGTTTGTTTTTTCTGTGTGTCACAGACTAGTGCAGTGCCTTAATGTTACCAAACTTTGCTGTAAACCGTGCTTACGGCTTATTTGGCTAGGCACAACTACTATGCTTTTCAAGGAATAGCAGACTGATTTCAATCAGGGTTATCACAATGAGATGGTGAAAGGCTACAGCAATGTGGTATTCTTGCTTTTTCTGTGTACAGCACAATGGTATGCTGTGAGTCAGCGTGCACCTATTCCTTTCTACTCTCTTGTCCTATCTGGCCTCCCTTCTCTCAAGCTTTCTCGGTACAGACTAGTTTGCAGCAAAACACCGCTCACATCAATTCCCTGCCTTTAATAATAGATAGCCTGTCCCTCTACTCTAAGTGTGCTACTGATAAATTCCTCCTGCACTATAGGAAAAGTCATATTAATTCGTCAATTGTCACAATCACAAAAATTCTCAGTGTGTTACATTGTGATGAAACTTAACCTCTGCTCTACACTACTGTGATGCTGCTGAAAGGTAAATGATCGGGCAATAACCTTCAGGTGATCCAGGACTATTTCTGTAGTGTTGAGATTTCTATCTGGAGAATAGGGCTGAAACACTGGATTTCTCCTAGATAACACGGTTGCTATCTTGAGTACATTGTTTCAACTTTACTGTTTCATTGCAATTCCTACAATGCCCACAGCTAACAAGCCCCCGTAATGGCAATGAATGCGTGCTGTCCAGGCTGTGTTTCATTTTCTAATGGTCATGCACAATATTATCATGAACAAATCGTATGTCATGTGGTGGTGTGCTGATCAATACACTTGCAACGGACAAGGGCCACTTGCATGGAATGTTGATGGCATTTCCAATTTTGCCAGGAGGCAGCCACCTCTGCAGGTTCACGCACATCAATCAGCTGGATGTTGCCGCCTTGCAGCAGAGCCTGGAGGTCTTCGTAGCTTAGGTCCTGGAAGTTGACACTCGACGTTGTCACAGGGCGAGTGTTCACAATACCTGCAGAAGCGAGAGTCAGGGACAAAAAAAACCAAGTGTAGTAAAGTTGCTTTCTGGAAAAGTTATTGGAAGAAATGGTAACGAGAAAGAGGTTCACAGGAAGATGAGATGAAGTGATCAAGAGTGGCTGGAAAAGCCTCGACCTGAAGCTAACCATTTCAACAAAAGGACTCCCTTTGACGAAACGCTGGCACCAGGCTGAGGCTTCGCTTGTTTGGCTACTGTTGATAACTTGGAGAAAATGGTGTAACAAAAAAAGTGATTCTGCAGAGAAATAGATAGCATCCACATGATCACAGGGATGGGCTAAATTAAGAAAGTTGTGGGTTCGAATCTCAGGTCTTGGCAGCCGTATTTCATGGGGCGAAATGTAAAAATGCCTGTGTACTTACGTACATTTGTGTGCATGTTAAGAACTAGAGATGGTTAAAATTAACCCAGAGCCCTCCACTACAGCATCATTCATAACTTTCACTGTGTAGCTTCAAAACATTAAGCCTCATAATTTTATTTATTTTTTCACACTAGACCTTTAGCAATATAATGCACACCAACTTGCTCAGATTTCATTCTTAGTATAGTGACACAAGAAGTTAATGCGCAGTGCAATTTTTTGACACGAAGGTCTTACAGCTTTGCTTAACTATCACCTACCCAGTGATCACTCTCGTGGAAAGCCAGGCTACCCATATTCCTGCTGCATGTAGCATGTGTGATGTGAATATGCAAATTACCATGGTGCCCTTTTCTTTTTTTTCTAAGTGAAGATCTTTATAAAACACTGTTCCATTTTATGCTTATCGCTTGCTCAAAGTCAATACTGGCTTTGACAACTGTGTGTAGGTGGCTGTACAGTATATCAGCTATCACTGGAGCATCTTGCATGCAAAGTGCAGAACCTTAAATATTTATATTGTCTATCAATCTGTGTCAAGTGCATTTCCACTCCTATGTGCAAAATAAGCTTCTTTTGCACCTCAATTTACGCATCGGGTAGTCGTGACGCTGTTGCTTTGCAGTTCCATTTGTTGTAACTGAACTGTTGTGGCAAGTAGTTCTTAAGCTGGCAATGTTCTATGGGCTTCTGCAAAGTAGGCTTCATAGGCTTGCATAGGCCTCTTAAAAAACTTGCTAACTTGCAGTGCACAACAAAAAAACACTGAGGTGACTTCCAGTAAGGACATAAAAGGATATGTATGTGGAAATAAAAACTTTAGTGCACACAACTGTATGCAAAGATATCCGCTCTTATTGATTGTTTATTTGTGCATTTTGTCTTTGTTCCTAGCATGCTGTAAGTCAGTATTGTATCACTAACATGCCCAAAAACAAGAGTTTGCCGTAAGCCAGGTATGTGGACTAGGCCATATAGCAATAAATTATGCACTGAGGTAGAATCAATGCGGTTCATGCATGGCCATCTGGAAGAAACTAAAGCCTGAAATGCCACACAGCAATTTAACACTGTACACACTACTATACATATGGTGTTCATTAGTGTGAACCTGCAGCACAGGTCCTACAAAGCTTTTTATTTTATAGCTTTCCATGCAGGGCTGCATAAAATGTGTCATTTCACTGTTTGGGCACTCAGGTACTATCTTGAGAAAAGATTTCTGCAAAGACAACAATGTTGCAGCTGACACAACTAATTGTATCACAACAAACAGTACTGTAAGAAATAGTGAGGTGCTTGATTTCCCAGCACAGTATTCATTTACTTGCACAAGGCACATTTTCAGTTCTTTTCTTTCTCTTCCCTCTATTTCCAAACGTGTGTAACAAGTTGCCTACCAGTAAAGACAAGGTCATTTTCATCACATCACACAACTTATTTTTCCAGGTGTTACCAGCACTGAATCCAGTGGTGGTAACAAACCTGGTGTGATAATGTGATGTATCAAGCATATCGATGAACTACCATATTCCCCTTAAAGTTTCCTTCAAAGAGTTGCGCAATAACCTTAATTAAAAGCTACCCTTGCACTGGGCAACAGGGCATGTCACCTTGCACCTCACAAAAGTAGGGAGGGGGGGTTGTGATACAATTAAAGAAGTGTAATTTGACAACTGCAAAATCTTAAAATCTGAATTAAAATTCTGACGCTGTCTACAATGAAACTCATAGCAACGGAATTAACACGATGGCAGGAACATCCAAACGCAGCCTTTGAACTTTTCTAATGGAAGCAGAAAAACAACGGCAGGGAATTTGATAAATGGCTTAATTATAAACTGAGGTACTTGACGGCGATTTTCTGTTTTGCAGTTATTCATGAGCAAACGCGTCAGCGAAGGGGAGGAACAGTTCCAAGAGAGCGGTAAGTGCCAAGAAAGGTAAGCATATATTTAAATTGTGACGCCCAAATGTGAAAGAGCATAGCGTGACCTGGCTGGAAAATTTCACAAAAAAATCGAAATGTATTGCCGTTTTCCGTGCGCGTGTTCAAACGAAACGAATTAACCTCGCAGGCGAGAGTTGGTTGTCCTGCGGAATCACACGAGTTGAATTTTTGTCTGGATAACTATCAGCAAGCTCGCAATTTACCAAAACAAGTTTACTTACAGGGACCGGTCTGCACGAAGCGGCACCTCTTCGTAGCACACGCCTTGAGCACGACGGCTTGTTTCGACTGAAATCCCGCCACTGCCGTAGTAGCCAGACGCCGTCCCAGCAGCCATGAGACCCGATTAGAGCGGACCACGGACAAAACAGGCTTGAAAAACATGACTGCTCTCGTTGCGCACTGTGTAGCCCGCTCCGCCGACCTTCAGCGGCTTCAACTGCTCCAACGCGGCGCGCTTCGCACACGATGAACGGCAGGCGACGCTTCGCTGATTCGTTTTTCGCTCACGAAGAGCGCTGTTGCAGTGGGTGGTGCGACCACTGCGACTGGCTTGCGTGCCGCGCCGGCCCGCGCAGCGTGCTATCTTATCAGCCGGGACATCACAGTCGGTGTCGTCGTGCTGACGGTACGTCGACCTTGCTAGGACGCATTAGAGGAATCCCCGCGTGTCCCGCGTGGCATCGAATCTCGTGCGGCTCAGACCATGTGCTACAAACGAACGGCTGCCGCTGACGCAACGAGATGATCTGGCATGTTTATAATTGCTCTCGGCTCCATATGAGCGAGGACCGTTCATAGACTCACCGACTCACTGGCTCTATATCTCTCGATGACTGGTCATAGGACTGGTCATGAATCATATGACCGTATATGACATTGATATGTTAATGTTGCCGCGGTGACTGCGCCCTCCTCCGTTGGTTAGCGCAGTTACGCTTACGTTTATTTTACGGTTCCACAGGTGCCCTGTGGTGCGGTTATCGCGCAGAGGCGTACAGCCATGGTACAGCCAGCAACGCAGCTCTACTCAGTGGCGAATCAAGAGCGGGGGGGGGGGGGGGGGGGGGGGTCGTGTCCCCACCCTTGTGTTGTGCCCAGGGTCTGAAGTGTGGCAGTAAACTAAACTCAATAGCCAGAACTATTTGACTGCCAAGTGAAGCCCGTGGGTTCATCAAGTTTCGCTGGAAATCAACGCACTTTATCCTACCTATAAAGAAATACTCGTTTCTCCCGTTAAATTCTCGTGTTTCATACTCGTGTTGGTTGTATTTGCCAAGACTATGGAGTGGTTATCGATAGTTCTGAGATCAGTCGCGGCAACATAAATTGAAATCTAATTTGCAAAGGCAATTAAAGTTAGTGCATGTTAAACATATATTGTGCAGAGATATGTAATATATATAAAGGGGGAGGGGGATAAATCATATTGGGGGATTTTAGCAGCTCCCAGTGGGAAACCTCGGATCAAAGAATCAAAGCGGGAAAAAAAGTGCGTGTGAATTGTGGTAAGCCGGCAACGTGGTAGAGAGGGAATAGGAGAGCTTAGAAGAGTGTGTAACAGGGTGTTTCAGCGAGCACTTTCAAAAATATTTAAAAATTGCCTGAGGCAGATAGCACAATGCTAGTCCATGAGCAGGTCTACTCGAATAGGTGGACGTGCACAAAAATTGAAATGCATAATCGACTAATGAACAAAAATTCACTAATTAAGTTTTTAAAACTAATTACCTTACGGCACATATAGCGATTTACAAATTCTAGCGGGTGAGATTGCAAAAATGCACTGTCGTTCCACGCCGTTTTATGCATTTAAACACAAGTGTAACTGGAACGCCAATGCACTTCTCGGCAAAATTCGGGAATTCATATCTCAAAACTGGTGTCATTAAAACTGGTGACAAATTAGACATACACCAGCCAAGTAGGTTTATTAAATTCTCACCTGAACATTTTGCAGTTCTTCATGGGGGCGACTTCAGAAACATGCAACAGCGTTTCATAGCACATTTAGACCACTACTGAGACAATAAACTGATAGTTGGAAGTGTTGTCACTCGCTTACTTACAGGGCCTTTGCAAGGTCAGTCACGCCATGAAAAAACAGCCAGAGCCGCAAGCTGGATCAATAATGATCATCTGCAGCTTCATAATGTTGCTCCTGAAGGAGGAATTGAAAAGACTATAAAACCACTGGTCAAATTTTAAAAATTCCCATAGTCGGTGTTTGCTTAACTAGCATCGCATTAAAGTGCAGCTAGACTTCCATTTATAAATTCAACAAGGTTGCAAATTTTTAGTGCACATGGTGTAGCCGGCTTTTTATTATATAGCGTGTTATATGGACACTCCAAGCGAAATTTTGCCGTCGGCGTCGCCGTGAGGTTCCATATATATATATATATATATATATATATATATATATATATATATATATATATATATATATATATATGCCGTGCCGTATGACATGCGGTATATGCGGGTTATATTGGCGCGGCTGTGCACTACCTCCGGGATCGGCCCAGGAAAGAGGACTGAAACACCCGATACGGCAAAGTGGTGGTAAAGTCGCTAAGAAAGGCGTTGGCTTTAATTCATACAATAAATGAAATTGTCCTATGGCAGGATTCAAACAGAGGACCCCTAGCACAACAGCTCGTTTTATTGCGATAGCAATTATATGGACACTTCAACCGGATTTCTACCGTCGGCGTCGCCGTCGCCGTGAGGTTCCGTATAGATAAAATCTTCACCGCGCGCCGTATGCCCGAGCGGAAGCGTGCGAGGACGCGCGCTGTCACGGAGAGCGAACGCACTCAATCTCCCACGCGCAAGGAAGGAAGCGGGAAGCCAGCGCCGGAGGGAGCGGGGGGGGGGGGGGGGGGGGGCACTTCGACTCTGCCAACAACCGCGCTCGTCGCTCGCCGCACCGTCTCTTATCTCCACACGGCTCTGACCTTTATGCACTGTGCATTCGCCGCTCAGTTTCTGTTGAAGCGATAGACCGCACGTACCTTCGCCCGCTGCAGCGTATGGGCTTGCTGCCAGTTTTGACGGTCGTTGTCTGCAGTCATTCAGTGTGATCTATTCATGTTTGTTTGTGCGCGCTCACACCAGGCTTGTTCATTCAGTTAGTAATAGTCGGGCCACATTTTCCAACGCACGCTACACATGTAATGCTGCCCGGATCGGCAGTGCAGCGCTACAGGTGTGTCCCTTCGCACGCGCGCTGCCCACGGGAAGCGCTTCTCATCAACACCACCGTTTCACACGCGCCTTCTCGTGGTCATCGAGTCTCTCTTCATGTCGGTCTACTTACGCCGCAGCACACTTGCTTAATTAATCAGCTCATGTTTACTACAATTCATATTGCTACCAAAGCCGCTCACCTTACTTCGTATGTCATTGCTGTGTTGCTATCGCATTCATTGCTTCGCCCTTAGGGCGAAACTGACATTTTTTACTTAGCATTACATATACTTCAATTCACACTGCCGCTACAGTTACGAGTCTGACACTTCGTGTACTATTTTAACATATTGCTAACGCGCATTCATTGCTTCGCCCTTATGGCGAAACTGTGATCTTTTCTATCCGCCCGTTTCTTTCGATGAGTTGTGCCGTGCTAACACGTGGTCTCCGATTTTGGCCCGTGGATCTACACATTGAAAGAAATACGATGAGTGCAAATTATTTCACACGATACAAAGGATTCCTCGAGAGCCATGTGTATCACTGAAGTCGCAATCAAAGGTCCGCCTTCGAAGCTGTCCTTCTTTCATCGTTCGGGATACGCTACGCTGGAAGGTAAAACGTCTCCACGTGCAAAGGGTGTTGCGTCTTTATGCACCGTTAGATCGCACCGTAATTGATCTGCACTCTTCACTTTATTCCTATGCTCGCGACTATATATATCTGCGTTACCTCGGTTCATTTCGACGCCTTGTGGCATCGCTATAAGGTTAATTATGCGCATCTCTATTCACGTCAAACAAGTTCACCGTATAGCGCCCCTGCAGCCAACCGCCACACGAGGTGCCACTGATAACAGGAATTTCAAACAGTTGCACGAAATGGGCTAGCATGCCTTTGAGTGAGCTTGAATGCTCTTAGGATGGCATTTTGGGCACGTTGGTCTTCGCGCCTTTTGTCTGAAGCTGAGTGTTCTAGATGAAAATATAGTCTTCAAGGAGAACTTGGGCTGCGGTAATTTCCTTGATACTTCCGTCACGTGCGGACTTAACAAACACGCGCCTTGGCCAGCATTTAAAAATTGCCTGTGACAGATAGCACAATGCTACTCAGTGCTAGTCAATGGCAGTGCGGCCAGCTGTTCCACGGGAGCATGCACTTCTGCATGCTCCCGTTTAACAGCTGTGGCCCGCAACAGTTCGGGCGCTTACTGTGCTTCTATTTCCGCTGTTACCATCGCACAACTCGACGGTTTTTATTGGTTCTCTTCGTCAAAACACGGTCGCTTTCGAACGCAGCAGCGCTTGGGCGCGTTTGAGCGCGGCCGTGGTCAAACGAGGTTGCCGTACGAACGGGCTTACTACCACTTAATTATCGCTTCATGCCTTGAAGGCATTACCGGCAGTGAGGAAGCACATAAGGCCGCTCGCGTATAGTTATTGCAAATCGAGGAGATGCATCTGTGCCTTAGGTGCCTTATGCGCATGATGAGTACGGCAGGCATCATGCAGAAGTCAATATGCACTTGTCTGGAAGACGCAAGCCGCGTGCTCCGGACTATACGTGCTGGTGACATCTAGTGATGGCACCTTGCGCGATATCGGCCTAATATGAGAATGCGGTGTTATATTTACGAGAAGCCTTGTCTCCTCTCTCCCTGCCGGTCGCCTCATGCTCTGGTAGCTGCTTTGGCTACAAGGTGCGCGTTCTAGACAAATGTCTTAGCCTCTGTACCATGAGAAAACGTTCTCTTGGACCCAACCCATTCTCAGATGTCGTTCATATGACTGAGGTCTCGTTTCGCTTTAACATCATATATCTTCGAATGCTGCGCGATACCTACCGCCCCCAAGCATCCACGTAATACTGTCAACGACAGTCAAGATGATAGTGCGAACTCGCTCACTCCGACCGCGTCTTCTTATTTCAGCTATATAGTGTATTTCTCCCGGTGGGTGTTCGTATACACATGTTGTCTTGCGCCTTCATTATGTGAAATTAAAAAGAGAAGAAGCCCTGCGCCAATCTTATGCTTAGTTATCGTATATTCCCTGCCGCTTATTATGGAACTATGGGTATCGCCTATAAATAAGCTGTACTTACTGGGTTTCTTTTTTTTTTCTTTCTTTTTGCTGCCGGCTCCTCCTTTTCGATGTATCTCTGACAATCGCAGCAGATATTATGCTCCACAGAACCTGCTCGTCCCAACTTTCAGACTTCTCAAACTCAAACTTCTACTTTCACGTTAATTTTAATCTTGGGAATTAAAACTGTATACAGTCAGTTTCTTGTTTTGTTTTGTCTGTCCTGTATTGTGCCGTCATATTTGTGTTTTATGTTTATGCTATTATAGTATCTGTGTTGTATGCTTTGAGAAATATGCATTTCTGCTTCCTTCGTTCAGAGGTATCCGTGATAATTGAATGTGTATGAGACACAGCAGCCTTCGTGTAAGGCGTATGCCTTCTGATATCTTTTTCGTCTTCGCCCTCTATTTTTTTTTCTCTCGCACATTTTTCGCTGTTCTCTTTTAGTAGATGGCAAACCAAGTGCATTTTCTGCGGAGACCTGCACCCAAACCTACAGATTCTTTAAGGCATAGCGCGCGCCGGAGGGGGGGGCCTCAGCAAAGTGCGTTTCGGAACGTCCAAGGTGCAGATGTCTTCATTGCCCTGACGTAAGAAACCAGTTTAACTTTTGTTTGAAGACCCGGCTGCGCAGGGAATAAGAAGCGGCTGTGAGTGATCTATATACGTAATCAACTCGGGGGGTACTCCAGAAAGGAATCGGCAACGACGCCTGAATCCAGTTTCAGACGGGCGAAATCGCTCGTGAAAAAGTCGGTATGATGCAACTTGTGAAGAGCGGCCTTGATCCTGTTCACGGTCATGAGATCATGGTGCGATGAGCTGTAAATAATTCATTAAAATTCCTCTTTATACGCCGAGCGGGGCGTTTGTACAGAGGTGGTGCCGGAAACTCTTGGAAAGAACCGGGCGTGATATATAAAGCCTCGTTCTCAGTGGTGCCGTTGATCAAGCATGTTTTTTCTTTGAAAGAATTCGTTTGTAGGGTGGAGGAGAGGAGGATAGTATATAGGATGAGAAGATATAAGGTTCCGTGAATTCCCATGTACACCCTCGAACCCACGCCGCTATCAAGGAATCGAGTGGATATTTAGAAGAAAAAAGATCTCGATCGAAACGGTGTTTTAAAGGATTGTCTTTAGTGTCAACAAAGAAAAGAAGAAAGAAAGAAGTGGCAGCTGTCCGGAACGCGTTTCTTTTCGTTCCACCTATTGTTTGGCAGTCTGTTCCGCGATACAGCAATCGTAAAGCAACTGAACTGAGAGGAAGGGAGAGGACGATCTTTTGTACCCCCGCTTGATCACAACGGCACTTCCTGCTTCGCGGGACAATACATCGGCGTGGCTCGTCACACAGCCAGGCTCTGACAACAACAGCAGCAACAACAAATGACGATGGCGACGACGTCAAGGAGGAGAGATGAGGGAAGAAAACTCGGGGACGTTATAAGTAGGCGCTGCCCAATTGGTTACCACACAGGAATTTTACGTGGGCGAGCAGAAGACAGAGCGATGCAAGAAACGAGAATTCGCACTGATCACGTGAATCAGACAGGACACACAAAAGTCCGTTGACATCAGGCATTGCAGAAGCGCTCGTGCAGCTTCATGGGCCGAGAAGGGGTGAGGCAGGCACCCTGCATCGGCAAGATTGCGCTCATGCGCTGTAATTCTTCCATTTATCGCACCAGTGTTGCCGACACCAGCCGCTAGGGTAGCGACGAAAAAAGAAACCTTTCTAAAACAAACCGACGCAACCGTGCATCTTCACCGTCTTCACTTGATTTACGGCTGCACGCCAAGCTTTCCCGAGCTTGAAGGCCACGATGGCCACCCGTCGGGTTGTTGGTTCGTTCTGCCGTGTTACCCCAGCACGGTTAGCCTAGTATAACATTTGCGCGTCTCGCTCACTCTTACCTTAGTGATAAGCGATCGAAAGTATCAACCCAAATCTGAATCGCGTCCCTCCAATTTTACTTTCTCCGCTCGCTAGGCTGTGTTGCGGCGCTGCGGTGAATCGTGGGAAGCTTCAGCGCAGGCTGTCTGTAGCTTCGGCAGTATGTTTGTCGTCCGGTCGGCTCGAAGCGCACTGTATACAGAACCGGAGGGACAGAAGGTAGTCGGTAGGCTATCCACATCTGCATTGGGGCGAACATGGGAGAGTCTGCCCTTCCAGTGAGTGTGATTTTGTGAAAGCTAATCCGACCCGCGGCCGACGACGGCAGTGTTGCGTCACGTGGCTGGAGATTTGACAGTATGGTTGCAATCGTAACAACGAATCGAGGAAATGACGACTGGCACTGTGCAGCGTATATCTCGTGCAAACTAGCGCGATATTACGACCAGTATCGCGAAGGTGTCTCGCAACTCGCACTCTTGACAATCGTACGATGCAACGAGAGCTGGCGTACCGGCGCTGGCTAATCGGACATCTTCCTATCAATCAGATGGTTACGAACGATGCCGCAATAACGCGGCAGACATTGAAAAATTATATTACGTCATCTACGAGCGGTGCGAAGGTAAGTTTTCTCGATTTGTCCGACGCAGGACACACCAGGTCATGCATTCAAATTCAAGATAGAGGCTGTAACAGCTATACGATGGAACTTCACAATACCACCTTCATAGTCCTGTACGCCGTAGAACGACGAGGTAAGTCGATGCTCTGTTATCATGCTATAGACAATGGCAGATGTCTAATCATGGTAATGCGATAGAGCGAGACCATTGTTACTGTGCATCAAATCTAAGGGGGTGAAGTAAAAAGCTACGTATAGATGGTATCGTATCGCAACATCAAAGAGATCGCGCGCGGTAGTATCAGCCATTCTAATGAGGGCGCTGTAAGCTTTCGCGACTGCAACGCCCAGCTGGAGCTTAAGCAGGAGAATGCCTCGCGGGAAAAGAGCTCGAGGGGTTGTTACAGCTGCAACTACAGAAACTGAAGTAACTGGAGGCCTGGCCAATTGTACGAGAGAGACAGAGCGAAATTTAATTGTTTGATGTATAGGCAGCGGGATGTGCAGAGACATAATTTTTTTCCTGGGCCATATCATTATACAGTTCCGCTCAAAAGCATCAACGCTTTGGCGGGCGCTAACGGAATATCGTATTTCTTCATTTTATGTTCTATAAAGAAAGAAGTTAATAAATGCTCTAACTAGACGTAAACTGGAGCCTGATTCTGTATACTGAGATTAAGCCACAGTTTGGCTTTAGAGCGTCAAACCACAATACTTAATTTCAATCGGTGCAACCCCCCCCCCCCTTTTTTTTTTTACAAAGGAATAATGAGCTCATTTAACTTGCGATGGCTGTCACTATAACCGGGAATTGCACACTACCGACTTATTTGATTTTTTTTTCTTTTTTTGTAAGCAGCTCATTGGTGATTCAACTATTGTTTACTCCGCTGAAAAAAAAGAAAAATATGCCTGGAAAAACGCGTTTCGTCCACTTATACTCGGCACATGTGACCTGTAATATCAGAGAGATCGTTCATGTGCAATGCGCTGCTATCTATATGTTACCGTACGTATGACTGTAGTTGCAATCACTTAAATTTTCTGGCAATGTAATTTTTTAACAATTAATTTTTTGTAATGTTTAACGTAGTTTCTTAACAATGATAATGATGATCATTATTTGAGTTTATTGGCGCAAGGACCAGATGTGGCCAATTTTAAACAATGTTTTGTGTTTCAATAGTTGTGTTTTACCGTGAAATTAAATTTGGCCTTGAAGTCGTAGCGACGTGCAAACCGAGCCTGCGTAAATGCCCCTTTACGAAAACTCCCTCGCGCTTTGCTTCTGGCTGGTCAGTTAGGATACGTTTGCTCAACTGAGCAAGCAGTCGTGCGTAACTTCTCGATATAAGTATAAATATCTGTGATTACTGCGCATGCGCCGATACCTTCCACCTTTTCGCGCCCACCAGGTATACGCAACCTTGCACTGAATCTTATCCTACGCATGCGCAGAAAAATACACTAAAATAATGACACGCTGTTCCCCGTTGTACGGTGGGATTACTCATTATAGCGCAATATCGTTTGTGACATCGGAATGTTGTTTTTAACGAAAGAGCGACGCAAATTGAGCGCGGCCGAACGCACGTTTGATTAGACCACGACTCGCCACGCACCATCTGCGGCCGGACATTGCGCCGGCGCTGACTCATTCTTTGTCGGTGAAGTTTTATTGGTGGTAAGTGGGCAAGTGAGTGCGCGTGCGCTCCGATACACAGCATTCCATTTCTTAGCTTGTTAACGCTGTTCGCAACGAAAATTGAAATTGACAAACAAAATAAAGCAGGGAACGCTTTCTCTCGTGCCGCTTTCCCGCATTGGTCAGAGCGCCGCTATTTCCAATTCCAGCCATCATCGATCATCCCAGCGCGACGCCTTGGCCACGTGGTGCAGCCTGCTTTCGAAGCTAGCTAGAACTATCGTCTACTGTTGAAGTGGGTTTCTCCCTACAAACGCTGCCACTGTGGCGAAGCCAGCTTTGACGAAGGCGCATGCATGCACTAAAATGACTGACAGCCGAGGGAACGGTTGCAGTCACTTATCAAAAGTAAACACGTTTTTGCTGGCGACGAAGGTGCTACAAACCTATATGTATTACCTGAAAGTTTTTAAGTCAAAATGACTCATTTGCAATCAGCGAGGGTAGACATGCGTTCGAACTAGCCTGCGAAACCCTTTCGCCAACGCAGTGGTCATCGATGTCGTTTTAGAGCGGTTAGCTTTCTTTACTTCTTTCGGACGTTTCCGTGGTGGACAGCTACCGGATTTTATCCGCTGATTGCGCGTGTTCCCATGCAGCCGAGTTACGTGACGCGTTCGTCGCCAACGCAGTGCAGTGCGTCTACGGGGCGCATGAGCCAATCAGATGAGCCAACGTGCAGATGGTGTCTACCAGTGACGTATCACTCCGCGCCTCTGCCACGCCGCACAAAAAGAAAGAAAAGGTGCAACTTATTACAGACCGTTATTTAGCATGTTAGTAAATAAACAAATATGTATGTAGCGTTTGACTGGATCACAGAGTGGACTGTACTAAACCTATAAATATGTGCAACATTACTGATGCCGGAGCAAGGAACTACATTCTACAAGTATTTTGTACTACGCGGTGCACGCGTAGGACTTGGCAGCGCCTTATAGTGCTGCTGCAGCGCGAGCTATATACTTGGGGTTTTGTCGGCGGAACTTGTTTGTCGTTCTGAGGGTGTCACCGATTATAAGTTTGTTTGAGACGTACCCGTACGTGCTGCCGCGCGAGAGGTGTGTGGCGTCTGAAAGTTTAGATTGGTGGAGCTCGCCGGCCACGTGGGCTGACTGTTGCCGGGCGCATGCATTCGTCGCGAAAGTCCGTTGCGCGTCTCTTGTCGAGATTCGTATTTTCGTCCCGCCAGCTCACCACAGCTTCGCTTAGACCGACTACCACAGTGCGTGGGGTCTGCGTGACATTGAAGAGAATGATCGGAAAAGTATCACGGTCCCCGTGGGGTAAACGAGTGAAGAAGAAAGCGCTTGTCCGCTGTTGCTGTCATGCCATCGTTGTCACGTCTCGTCGTTTTCGTGCCGCGATCGTCGCGGCTATAAGTCGCCACACTTTCGCGATTTAGTTAGTATTGCGTAACACCTTAGCCATGGGCTACCGCGGCGGTTCATGGCGTCAACCAAAACATGTCGACGATAAGTTGTGCCGCCATTTCCAAACACCTTTGTCGACGTCAGCAGCATATACTTCGGAATTATTGCTAGCGTGCAATTTACTTCCGTGGTCCTCATAAGCTACCGGCTCACTGCGCCAATAATCTTCGATGGTTTCTGAAACAATTTCGTTATGTCGTATTTTTTTTTAATTAAGAAATGCGGTTCATCCTTTATCAATGTTGCTGACATCTACTGATATAGTATATTTATATAGAACGGAGTGCCCAAATTTGGATTCTCTCGTGTCTGCTAGCGACTCGCGGCCGGCTACTTGGTCTGGCTACCCTTGTCCGTTCCGAAGACAATCAGTGTAATATTTTGATAGCTTTCTTAATATTCTAAGCAAGTGTCCAAAATCAATGCATCTGATATTTACGGAAACTGCATGTATAAAATGGTGTTTCCTTGCAGGGATTACACGCAGTAAAAATCAGCCAATGACATCAAGGTCAGAAATCCCTGCCATGGCTATTACCTTATCTTGCTTTGTTACACTTACCCGTGTTTTGATCTTGGAACGGCTACGCAAACTTCTTTGTGGCTCTTTGTATATGACTGTCTGGAGGCCACTTTTGGTGCGTATAAGCATATGCTTTACGAGAGATGCCGCGCCCAGTGAGGACGAAACGTGCGTGCTTGCTAAGAATGTTACCTTAATTAAGCAAGAGCAAAACCCGTTCGATATGTTTTCGTCTGAATATAGAAACATTCCATTCTCCGCAGTATTTTGTTTGTACCAGATGAAATGGTTGCACGCTCCGGATAAGTAAGAGCACGTGGAGTGATAAAACAAGTATTACAAGACGAAATAAACGCAGTATTGTCAGGGTTTGCCTCGCGCTGGAACGTTTGTCTCACTTCTTGGTAAACAGTCACCCCCAACTACGTTAACACGTAAGCGTAAATGCTCAGTTATCTCGATGTTATCTCGTATTGGTATATGTGATGATTAGATTAAATATGTGAAAAAAGTAAAGTAAATGGCTTCTTTGCGCATGCACAGGAGGACAGGCGATAGCTGATGGCAGCAACACTAAGTACAATAATACGTTATTGTTGTCATGCCAAGGCATGGCTTTTACCCACGAAGGATATTAGCGACGCAGAATGAGATAAGAAGTACGCATATCAATGGTACTACGCATATATATCAATAAAAAACATAAAGACATGAAAGAAACAAACAATCAAAAAGAAAACATTCAGCGTAACACTCCTTGAGGCACTTTCGGAGAGCTGTTATTATAATGGACCCGTAGCTGGCACGCACGACACGTGCGCCTGCAGCCACGCAGGTGCTGCAACATATCAGCGTCGCCGACAGATTAACTGCTCACCACACTCTTTTTCATGGGTTCTATCGCTTCGGA
The DNA here is from genome assembly GCF_013339745.2 of Dermacentor silvarum. Classification (NCBI taxonomy): domain Eukaryota; kingdom Metazoa; phylum Arthropoda; class Arachnida; order Ixodida; family Ixodidae; genus Dermacentor; species Dermacentor silvarum. Next base: position 223,626,646 of record NC_051155.1, read on the forward strand.
GCCCTGTATCTCTCTCCTCTCATATCCTGTGGATGTGCCACCCACCGACTCCTACACTACCTTATCCCACCACTCTATTTCTACCCCTCGACACAGGGTGGCTGACTACGGCCACCACAACCCTGGCAGCAGCGTACGTGTCATCCGCCATCATGTATACGCTGACAGACGTATCCTGGACTGGGGCCACCTGCTCATTAATCCACTGAGCGACAACCTTTGACCAACTGGGTGGAGTAGAAAAGTATATATATATATATATATATATATATATATATATATATATATATATATATATATATATATTTGCGATTTCTTGGCTTACCAAGGACGCAATGACGATAAACATGATGAGATGACACGCGCTGCAGACACCACGACACCTGGAAGAAGTGTCGTTTAACATCTATCCCCTTATCGGTGTAATGTAAAAGTCTTTCCGTTTTTATAAGTGTGTGGCGGATATACATTCCACTCGCCCCAGCCATTTCAAAGAACAGAGACGACATCACTCGAGGTGTGACGGGTCCTGACTTCTCTCCTAAATGAGACGTTACTGATAATGAATTCGGGGGTTTAACGTGCCAAAACCACGATTTGATTAGCTCGGCACGCCGTAGTGGGAAAACTCTGGGATAACTTTGACCACCCGCGGATCTTTATAACGTGCCCCCAATGCACGGCACCCAGGCGTTTTTGCATTTCGCCCCCATCGAAATGCATACGCCGCGGCCATGATTTGAATCCGCGACCTCGTGCTTAGCAGCGCAACACCATAGCCGCTAAGCCACCACGGCGGGTGACATTTGTGACGGTTGGGTTGTTGTGGCGTCTGTATACAAGGGACAACACCCCTGAACGCAGGTGACACGTGGCCCATATGCGTGGCCACGGCATTCCGACGTCGCAGTGGCTGCCTGGTTTCCGTAGGTCGCGCAAGTCACACACCTTCCCAGTCGTAGATACCCATGGCTCCCGAATAAATATGATGCTATGAATTACAAAAAAAAAAAAAAACGAGACTGTCGATCGTTGTCTTTCGGAAGCGTACTACGATGTGGCGCTCCTTGCGGTGCATTTCATGAGACAAGGACGAGATAACTCAACGTGTGACGTGTCTTGAACTGGTTTCTTTATGGGGACGTTTGTGCGAGCGGATTCTACAACGGGCGCAACATTCCTGGGCGCAGGCGCGAAAGGAAGGGCGCCACAAACGCATTCCGACTTCGCAGCGGCGGACTGTCCTCTGGCGTGGCCGGTGGCTCTCCCATCTCGCCGTCGTCGGGCCAGGTCACTCCACTGACGCCGCCTCCCATTCCGGCACCCGCCTCCTCGTCTCCACCTACGCCGGCCGGATCTTTGACACCTCCTCGGGGCCCTGCATTTATGGGCGACACACGGATTCCGAGCGTTTCAGACCGTATAACATCATATACAACAGACACAGTGGCAGGGTCATCAAGTAAGTGGACAATTTTTTTTTTTTTACAGATATGTTCCACTTATCTTAGTGGAACCAGTGCGGAACGAGATTAAGAGTGTAGCAACGTTACGATATAGTTATGCTTTAGTAAGGTATCATTGCTCGAAGCGGCACCCTTGCTGAGAGCAGCAACAGCCCGGCACGTGGATATATATACACACTCACGCTGGATGATCACGGGGCAGTCTTCCACTCGTCCTGGCCGCAGACACTGGGGAATCGAATAGTCCCAGTTCCCGAAGGGCTGGCACTGGAGCAGCGAGGAGCCCACCAACTGTCCGGGCGGGTCGCACTCGAACACGGCCATGTCATAGTTGGCGCGCATGCGCAGGCCTCGCGGGGGTGTCAGCACGGGACACATGCGCTCTGCGAGATGACACATCGTGCCACGGCGTCAGCAACTGCTAATTCTATGTAAGTCTTCCGCTGCATGATCACTACGGAGCGGGAGAGCCTTAGTGCATGTACAGTCGAACCCGCATATAACGAACCCGCATATAACGAATTATTGGGTATAACGAACAGCATTAAAATTCCCTTGAAAATATTTGTATAAAAATGTTATTTTATCTATCAAATTACATATACGTCGAATTTTTTTTTTGCGATCCCCATCAGATTCGATATATCCGGGTTTGACTGTATAATGTCAGGAGTGTCAACGATGTCTTTTCGCCGCCGAGCATCGCGGCACATGTGTGTGGCGGCGTGAACAATTTGGATAACATGCATTGTTTGCATGCAACTGCGACGTGTAGTACGGAGAATATCCTAGTTTGGTTTATGTAGCATGGTTTTATAGGTTCTTCGCCCAGGAACAATTGACTGACGACCCACGCCAGAACGCTGGGATCGCGGCTAGCGCATTGCGATGATCGATCACTGCATGCTGCGGGGATGGTGATATGACTGTTTTACGTAACACGTTACTCACGAATGAGAAAAGAAACCTTTTTTTTAATGAACCTTTTTTTTTTTTCATCAAATGAGTCTGTCTGACTCTTTGTTGTATGTAACTGCCCATAACTGCTTTCGCAGGGCAGTTAAAAAGATCAAAGCACCCATAAGAGCGCTCCTGAAGGTATCCCAAATTTTCACTCGAGTTAATGTACGCTGAGGAAGAACAAATAATGCATTTAATTACAGCAGCAAAATAAGACAAAATACACCATATACTGAGTGGTAAATCTGATTTTTTTTTTTTCTGCTTTTCTCTTGGACAAATGCGAAACCGTCGCACATGGACTCCCAGAAACTAATGGTGCTGTTAACCTCTGCCGGTATACTTTGCGCAGTAACATATGCGCAAAAGGTCCGCCCCTGTATCTTTGTCTTCATTGCTACACTACGTCTCCTCTGACTAGATCCCTGCGACGTGAGCCAATAACACACCGGAGGCTGCGTCGCCGTCGCCGCCGGTAAAACTAGAGCACACGACGTCCACCCGTTGTGACCTATGCGTAATAAGCACATAAAATTCATGCTATTTCTTCGTTCACTCAGCTTACCACCGTACGTTTTGCTCAGTAATGGGCCATTGCAGCATGCCACAATGCTCGTCTAGTCAGAGAAAAACAGACCCGGGCGTCGTGTCTTTCCACAAGATGCTGATATCACACAACCCCTACACCTAGTCTAGCTCTATAATTCAGACCCACCATAGATGCCTTCCGACAGCAGTTTGCGTGACCAGTGGCTAATTTCGAGTAAGGATTAAGTGCCACCAAGTTACCATGTTAGTGCTGTGTAGTGTGCAGTCAGCACTTCCACACTGTGGGCTACAGGAAAGACCCCCGGAGCGGCTGCTGCAGCCAGTCCTCGTGCTCATTGTTTTGGCAGTTTTCGATCAACTCGGGCCTCACTAGACCGCGGCCTCTAGTGCCGGCAGCAAGCTGCGTCGACGGGAGTCACGTGACTCCAGGTACCTCGATGTCATCGGGTTCCTCTATGCCGGCATCGAGGCACCCAGTATACGGTATAAAGTCCCTCGATAATATTAGGGGCTTTAATACGGTACGGTTGCGAGCGCTACCCAGCGGCGTCGGCTCGCAAACGCGGCAGGGTGCCCCCAATGTGATAGGAAGCGACGTCGCAGTCATCGCTCTATAGTTAGAGAAGGCGCTGTGCACAGAGAGGTCGCACCGCGCACTCACCCCTGACGCGCATGTGGACGGTGCGCGACTCGGCCCAGCCGCTTTGCGGGTGCGATCGACACGTGAAGCTCCCTTCGAGGCCGGCTTGGGGTGCCGTGAACCGCAGGTGGCTCGTAGACTGCCGGTAGCCGGGGTTCTCTGCACGCGTGCATTGAAGCAGCTGTTATATGCGCGCGCATAATACTATACGTGCTGGGCATATGCACGGGAAACGGCGCGAGTACAGCTGCCGTTGCCCACAGTACATGTGGCAGCATGGCAGCGTCTCCTCCCGTGGTGTAATTATTACAGCGAAGCTGTCTATGGCTATATGATCCTGGGATTCTTTCAGGTCCATCACGTCGACAGAAAACCCAGGTTGGCCGATCCCGGCGGCAGTGAAGGCCCAGGAACAATGGCTCTTACTCCCGTAAGGCAGAGGCGTGAAGCGAACGTACAGCACAGATTCCGTTTTAATAAGAAACGCACAAATAAAAAAAAAGTCAAACCACATGGTTGATGACGAGGCGCGCGCACTGATGCGTTGGACAACATACGTTGCCGCCAATCCCTCGCCGGTGGTCGTTGTGGGAGACTTTAGCGTAAACATGTCAAAACCGGAAACAAAGCAGTGGTTCACCAACTTCGTGGAAGAGAGTAAGAACGGAAAACAGCAGTGTGTATCACAGCGACCACCAAACACTTATAACAGTAATTTCAAAGTAATAAATAAAATAAAGGTTTTTGCAAACTACATTGAACCGCGTGTTTGTGTCATATATCACTTTGAATAGCAATGTGCGTAATGGGCGCACATCATGGAATCGGTGTTTGACAAGTTGCCCTACATTAGGCGCAACATATCTACAGCTTCGCTGACCGACCACCTTTCGCAGGAGTGGATTGGCGGTGATTTTTTCATAACTTTCATTGATGCTACTCCTTCTAAACATAAATCGCTTCCAAACTTAGTAATGGTTAGTGTGTTACTAATCTGAGGGCACATACCGCACTATCCAGAGTCATCGCATTGAGAGTACAGTGAACCTTGCCAGTTATCACACTCAATCTCTCGTCATTGAACACTGAGGTTGCGAAGTTCTAAGTTATGCATATACGTGCCCATGTATTATCTTCTTATCTGAGATTATTCAAATTAAACACTCCATATTCCATACCCCTTTCGTATTGGATAGTCTCATGTGCTCACATGGAATCGTGAACCTTTCTTACATGGAACCCCATGTGAAACTAACGGGGCTTAAATTTTTTACTGTTTTTTTTTAATGGTGATGTAGCTAAAACACACGATAGAGAAGCCATAGAATCCTGTAGATATGAAATTCCTCTAAAATTTGCCCACTAATGCCAATTCAGGTTTTGTTGTATATAGCAACCGCAGTGGGAGCGTGGCTGCCTTTGTTTAGCGAGAGCACGCGATGTGCAGGGTACCAATGGCTGTGGCGTTGACTTCAGCCTCCATGGTCCACTGGGGCGGCAGTCCCGGGTCGTTGCTGGTGCAGACCATGTTGACTTCTGTGTACGGCAGGACGTGCACCACACCGCCCGGAGCGACGGCGTGCGGGAAGTTGAGCGTCACCGACAGGGTGTGCGCTGCGCGAGGAACACAGGACAGGGTATTTATTTCCATTACGTCACTGCTTCGAACCATTATCCGTAAATCGACTTATGTAATTCTTTAAAATTCATTTAAACCTTATTTTCAAGTCTGCACTGGCCTCCGAGATTAGCACGCGCGCCAATCTCGGAGGCTACAAATTTGTTAAATCAGTTCTGCGGGATTCCGAAAGGTGGAGAAAGGTGCGTGTAACGGGAAAATTGTCATCTGCTCGTACAAAAGAAACTCGTACGGGTTTCTCAAAAGAAAGCTCCGAAGTTAGAAAATTCGGCCTCCCGGACCAGAATGAATTTTTAACGCGATAGCGTTAAGGGCCCCGTGTCGCAGAAAATTCGGCGTCGGTGTCGGTGTCGGCGTAAGCATCGGCGTCTGGCGGAAATAATCATGCCGAACCACATCATCCCGAACCACCCCGACCAGGCGGGCCCTTCGCGTGGCGCAAGGCGTTAGTGAACAAAAATTGAATTTCTCAAAGTAAAATCCGTCAGAGAAATCGTAAAGTACGACTTAACCACAACCTACAGACGTGATAGCGTAGGATTGTAATTTGAATATACGAGAAAAAAGCTCGATAAGCAGCCAGGTATCTTTGAATGCTATCGTGTTCCACTCTTAAAGGCGAAGCTTAAGCGTCCTCCAATTCTGATGGTGTTTCGCTGTACTTTAGTTCTAGGCGACATTGAGGGGAATGTTGAAAACCGAGCCTTTCTGAATTCGATCGGGCCCCATGTCGCGGAAAATACGGTGTCTGCGTCAACGGCGTCCAATAACCCTATCACGTTGCACTCTTAAAGGCGAAGCTTAAGCGTACTCCAAGTTTTTTCGTCACTGCGAAGCTGTCCTTCTCAAAACCCCGAATGAGTGTTCTTTGTATCTTCGTGCTATATTCGGGTGGATGAAAATTGTCCCTTTATATTCTCCAGTCTATACAGCTTTTTGCACACGTATACCTTTGGTTCTGCGTGCTCTGAAAACTAATATATATATATCGTTTCGTTGCATTTCCGTTCTTATTTTCTTATCATTCACCAAGCCAAGCGACCTGTTCCCGCGGTAACTCCGGCTCGTCCGCGTTACGGCTATCGACGCAGGGCGAAAACGAAATAGATCGTTACAAAACATGGCCGCATGAGAGAGAATTATCAACGTTGAAGCTATCAACTGATCAGAAAGGCAGTTATATGCGTCGGCTCATGGACAATACGTTCTATAAATTATTACACCAATTATTACATGCGAAGGACCTGCACGCTTTCGCTTAAGTACCCGGGTATGCCGCAGGCCAAAATGTTACAATTAAAGAAAGAAATATGGCCCCCGGTCTTGAACTCCACCGTCAAGATAAACGAGGTTGACGTACGGCTGCTGACGGCGCAGACTGGAGGCTTATCACTCCAGCGACCGTCGGCGCAGGTCAGCTGCGGTTCGCCCAACAGCTTGAAGCTGCCCACGGGCGCGCAGTGGAAGCGCATCGACTCTCCCGACGCCACGGCGTCGCCCGACACGACGCGACGGTTGTCGGCGAACGCCTCTACCGCCGCCGGCAGCTCGGGCACCACGCAGGGAAAGCGGGGTCCCTGTTGTCCGCCCTGCACCGACGAGGGGCAGCCTTCGGCCACGAAGCACGTGGGTGGGGCCAGGTCCCAGCGCCGGAAGCTCTGGCAGCGCACGCTCAGCGGGCCCACCAGCAGGCCTCGGCTACACGCGAACTCGGCCCGGAGCGAGTTGGATCGCATGAGCAAGTTACGGTCCAGCGGGGGGCGAGGACACCGGTCACCTGAGAAGGAAGGCGGCAATAAGCGAACGAGGGCGTCAGTGTGTGTGTATTTGAAACTGCGGCTTTGCACTTTCAATTGATGCGGATGCACCGCCACTTCGAAGACGCAGGGAATCAGATAACTGACGAAGGTTAACGTCCCGAAGGCTTTGCAGGGGACTATGAGAGACCACCAATACTTGCTGGTGGACTAGTCGCATTTTTTTTTGTCGATTATGTGACCTTCGGCGTAAACTATTGGCACACTCAAGGAAGATAGACGGGTTATGGCGCACTGATCTATCTATCTATCTATCTATCTATCTATCTATCTATCTATCTATCTATCTATCTATCTATCTATCTATCTATCTATCTATCTATCTATCTATCTATCTATCTATCTATCTATCTATCTATCTATCTATCTATCTATCTATCTATCTATCTATCTATCTATCTATCTATCTATCTATCTATCTATCTATCTCAGAGGTCTCTTCGTGGGGCATTGAGTAAGGGGCGGGGACGTACACAGTAAGTAAAAAAAAAACACACAAATAAACAAGAGCAAATTAAACACAATGGAAACATTCAAAAGAGCACCAGAAAGGAGTACAGTGCCCCCTTTTCTTGATGTGGTATGCTTCATGTAGTTCACTAGCCTTTACATCTAGGCTTATTTTCCTAAAGAACTTGTATAGCACTCACACTTTCATGCGTTACAGTGTGCGCGCAGATGCGTCCCGTGAATCGCTTCTCAAATTGGATGTAAGAGATTGTGTGCCTGTCCTGTCTTTGTTACTAATTGTATGTGTGTGTAGTTTGCAACAAAGTATAATCGCAAAGAGTTACCCCATATATTGGAGGTCTCCGTAATTACTTTTGACCACCTGGCGCTCTTTAACGTCCACCCAAAGGTCGGGACATGGCATTTTTGCCGCGACTTTTCAAGTCGGATATCCGGTGCTTCTGCAAGGATATTTAATTCTGACAAATGGACATGGCCTTAGCAGCGGCTGATTTCTATCACTCATTCGCGACACGTTTCCTAAAGCGTGTAATCAATTACTTCAGTGTGCACTACGCAACGGCCTTCCATGCTCGCGAATGATTTTGCCTGGCGGGAATGAAGAAAATGTCCTTATTCTTTGTCCACACTGCACTGCATATTACAGTTTTGTTTTTGTCACTCGAGCTGAAACATGCTGTGTTGTGTTTAAAGGAACATGCCGCTTTTCGGCGAAGGTCCACTGCTGGAACACACTTCTGTTCACTACAGCAAACTGAGCCAATGCGCGGCCGCTGACTGCGATTGCTGACATACATTATGGACATTATGGTTATAATGATGACCTGGCTTATAAAGCCAGTGGGTGCCTAGCGTACAACCATATATATGGCATGTCGCAACACGTGTCGAGATGATGGGTCAGCGCGCCGTGCGTTGATGTTGTTGTTTAATAGAAATAACATGTACCCACGAGACAGTGGGTACATGTAGTACCCACGACAGTAGTACCACGAGTTATTTTTTCCTCAACTTTTATTTCCCCCTATTTTAATATTTCTACATTTCAGTTGAGCAAAACTAATTTTTCCTATGCAATTCTCCGACTTCATTGCTTGTTTCTTCGTATGGTTAACTACCAATAACAAAGCATCGAGCCCCTCGAATGCGCGTATTCTTCTCGCCTATGTACCCACGAGAGGAAACGGGCAAGGCTTCGCCGTGAATGCAAGACGGACTCGACCTCCCCTTTCCCGCTAACTAACTTGATAGTAAAGGTTTGAAATATATATACTATAAAGGCAACAGAAAGCGATTATAAAGTGTACCCACCTCGTGCTTCGAGGGAGAGCATCACTTCTTCGGTGCCGTCCGAGCAGATGAACAGTCCGCGGCTGCCGTCCACGGGATTCATCCGGATCGTCGATGTTGGGGTCGTGAAGAAGGTGCTCTCTGCGAACGGGCGAATCATGAGTCAACAGCTCATGAAGTTCGGGAGGCCAACTCACCGAGAAAAATGTCGTTAGCGCAAACTCACGCGCCCTCCTGGAGAATAACAGAAGTAATGAAAGAGTACTGAAAGTAATGCAAAATATGGCCTAACATATTTTTGATAGCCTCATACAGCCTTATCCAAGCGGGACAGGGACAAAAAACAAAGATGAACCAAGAAGACAAGTCCACCTGCTGAAACGTTGGCATCCAGCCTGAGATATCTCTTGTCCGACCACTGTTCATCACCTCATAAGGTCTTATGGTGTACACCTATGTCATGTGTCTGTCTTTCATGCGTACGTACAATGGAAATGGCGTACTGAGCACAAGTTTTATAAAGATGAACTTCCGACCGTGGCGGTGGCATTTATGTGGGGGCGGCATACAACGGAGCACGTGCATTTATGTTTAGATGGGCATTCAACAACCCGAAGTGTCACTTTTTCCAGCAAGTCGGCTAACGGTGTAACATGGGAGTCTACAAGCACGGTTGTTTAATTTATCGTGCTCACTTTAATCCTATTGCCAGGCTGAAAAATCTGTGCGCCACAGAAATAATCTGAGCGCCAGATTATTTTTTCCAAGTGCCAAACATTTAATCCATATAGCGCCAGCTCAAACAGGCCGCGCGCCATCGAATTTAATCCGAGCGCCAACAGGTATAATACAATCGCCAGCAACTTTAATCCAAGTGCTAATCAATTCAATCCATGCAAGAAAAACAGCAAGATTGCGAGTCAAAACGGTTCAAATGCCGAAATACAGTTATCAGAAGATGATGCCACGGCGGCCGCATTTCGATGGGGGCGAAAACCACCACTGTTGCTGTTGAAAACCACCACTACAGCTGCTGAGGGGGACATGCAATGCTTTATTGCTAAATTCCTCCTCCGGCGCATTAGTCAGCCACAGGAGAATGTGGACGTGCGGACTTCTCCCGCATGTGTGCTGGAATTCGGCGGTAACACGACCAGCGGAAGCACGTCGCCGTTGGTCGTATTGCCGTTTCTTTTCCTTTTGCCGCTCCTCGTATTCACGCTGCATGCTCGTCGGGAGTCCTAACTATGCGCTGTCTACCCATAGCGGTGCTGCAGCAACAATGAAATCAGTTGCTAGGCTGGTTCCTTTATATATGTGAAAGGCTATAGTGACGTCACTCCCCACGTCGTAAGCTGCCGTCGCTGCGGCAGCTTGCGCAGCAGTAATCTTTAACGGGAAACGTATGCAGGGAGCGCTGCGTGCTTCGCATTGTTAGCAGGAGTGTCTTATCATCAATTATGTGGTTTGGATGCCTATTTTGTGCTTGTTCTTTATTGAAACGAATGCTGTGCTGTATATTGTATGCGTGATATGAAAGAATGTGTGCCCTTTTCGCTTCAATCGCTGAAGGTTTTTTTTTTTTTTTTTTTTTTTTTTTTTTTTTTTTTTTTTTTTTACAGCGAAGCTATCTATGGCTATAGGGTTCTATGCATTTTTCGTGTCCGTCAACAGATCTGCGTGTGCAAAAACGCAGCTCCCGAATTTGATGCAAGATTGCTTCATTCTATGCAAAAGCTTATACGTCTTATTACTCGGATATGTATTTTGAGTAGATTAGTTATCAATAGGCACCATTTTCAAGATCAGTAGACTCATAGGGTATATAGATAAAAAAGGTTTCTCAAATATTTGACGATGTGCGACCCGCGTCGGCCATGTGTACGCTCGCACCGCCTTCTCTTTGTAGTCGTTCCAAGTACTTGCGTGCCTAGTTTCCTTCCGCTGTCTCGGCGTGGCGGTCCCGTCGCGCGTGTCTGCTTTCCGCCGGGTGGCGGTGGTCTTCCACGCGAATGAATGCCGCCGATCAAGACCGCAGATCAAACAAAAGTGTGTGTGCGTTTGTCTTTCTTCGGGATGGCCGCCGTCGCCAGCTCAAAAGATAAAGTTTGCTCATACCTTTTACCTAAATTCTGTGTCACCTCTATGTCGTACTAAACTGCTTCGCTGGTAATCCACCTTCACAGCAGTGGATTGGTGCGTTCCTTTTTTTTTTTTTTTTTTCGTGAGGACGCCGCCGCGAAAAATCCCGACCAACTAGAGGCTAACTTCGCTGAAAAAAGGAAGTGGTAAATTTACGTGTTCAGAGGCTAAATGAAGGCTGCAAAGCGCATCTGGTAAGTGTTTTATTGAACCGCGGATCACCCGTCAGTTCAATAATTCTTGGCTATCAGAAAATTTTGACTCGTCGTGTAAGCGGCTGATCGCGTTCCGGCAAAATTTATTGTCATCTGCTAGCAGACGGCTTTCGAGCTGCTTTCTTGCAGACGCATCGAAGTTACGGTCAGCGAGAAGCAGCCCGAAAGGCGCGTCGAAAATCGGCTACAAACAGAACAGCTCTTAGCTGCCCCCTCGGTCGACGACCAAAGACCGACCATTTTACGGATCAAATGGTTTTGGAACCTTGGCCTCATCCGTCATCTATATACGCAGAAAAACATCAAAGTGCGTCACTTCGATGCTTGAACAGCTGTATGATTGCTTGAACTGCATGACGATCAGGCACTTATGCGCGTGCGTGTGAGCCTGCATTACTATTTTTCCTTCTGTCTTCGTTCACTCCCCTCCCCCCACGTTTTGCTTGCCTACCTCCATTGCGGTGTAGCCAACGGGGCGCGACCTGATGGTTTACCTCCGTGCCTTTCCTCAACTCGTTCTCCTGAGCCGTGACGTATTTCCGTCGCTATCGATATAGGCGATTGAAGAACAGCGTATACAGGAGACAGTGCTGGCGCCGCTTACCCTTGACGAAGACGTCCAGGTTTGCGTCCCACTGCCAAGTGGGGCTTCCGCCTCCTCCGCCCATGGTGCGGCGGCAGGTAATCTCGACCGGCGCATCAGGCGGCACCACGTACAGGCCGCCGGGCCCTAGCACGTAGTCGCCCTTCACGCTTGCCACCAGTCGTCGCTCTGCAAATGAAACATATACAAGTCTATATACACCACCATGTATAGCAGTGTGCGCAAGCGTCTTTACCCGTCTGCCCACCGCTGCAATGCGCTGCAAACGACGCAAAAAAAAAAATAAAAAATAAAGGGACACTTATTTATGATTTATCCCTACGTGGATGAGTGCGAAAGCATTGCTGTCACGTCAGTAGAAGCGCGGCGACAATTGGTAGCGCCAGGGGCGGAGTCACGCTACTCGAACGGAACCTCAGCAGAAGCACCGCCAAATCACGTGACCAACGGCGTTCGTCAAAAGGCGCGCACAACGCGAGGTCGTGGGTTCGAGTGCCTTAATTAACCCCATCTTAATTAACTTTGCCTTTATTAACACCAAAGGTCATGGGTTCGAGTACATTAATTCACTGTGCCTTAATTAACATCGCCTTAATTAACCCGAAAGATTGCGGGTTCGACTCGCACCAAAGGTCGAGGGTTCGTGGCCTTTTTCGACCATCGTGTGGTCGCGCCAACGGCGGATTTTCCGCCTCACGAGCCATGTAATGCTTTCGCAATAAAAGAAAAGCGGCTATAGGGAAGGCTAGCTGTGTAATGCTTTCGCATTAAAAGAACAGCGGCTATAGGAAAGGCTAGCTGATTTCCGAAGTGCATGGACTTGCTCCTTCCGATCAGTATTGCGTATGGACTGAGGTTCGCCGCGCTACGTCCAATGCGCATGCTCCGGCACCGCAGCGTGCTGGCCCCAATGTTGTTGCGTGTGTGGGGCTGGAAGCAAACGGCGAGTAAGTTGCGCCGTCGTTGCTATTTGAGAAAGACGCGATACATGTTACATTCGTTCAAGATCGTTTCGTCATACCAGCTCTTACCTGCTACCTTATCGTTGAGCAATGTATGGGTGACAGGGCCTTCGTCAGGCAGACTATGTTCTGCCTTTAGCCTTGCCATCCAAGACCTTCACTGTGTCTTAATCAATGCTGAATAAATAAATAAAATAAATAAATAAACTACGCTTCATATTTATGAAAGATGACGATATATAGACCATACGACACTACGATGGAGATTGTCTAGTTTTCGCGCTGAAATTTCAACAACAGAAAAGATGGGAAAATAAGAAGGTTAGCCATACTAAGCATACCATAAACCACCTCTTTGGCTACTTTACGAGTGAGGAAGGATAGGGAGGGAAAAGTTGGAATGCAAGGGAACGGACGTGATTAACCTTGGCGTCGACAAAAGGGGTGTCCCTATATGATTATTTGTTTACTCAGAAGTGGAACGGGAATCTCTCAGTTTCGAAATTTTAGAAACACAGATTCTGGGATGGGAGTCCTAAACAAAGTTTTCGCTTCCGCTGTGACTGAAGAGCTATGTGTTTAATAGTACGTAAATAGCCAAAACATGGCTCGTAAAAGTTGGTTGTCTGGTTGATCCTATACGTGATATGCGCGACCCACTACCGAGGGTATATGCAACACCACCTAGATAGCACAGGCCTACGCACTCCGATCTATGACGTCATGCTACCTGGTCCGAAATTTCCATTGCCAAGGCTGGCGTGACGAAAGCGGTGACGTCAAAGTCACTGTTGCTTACGCGGGAGCATCCCCATTAGATTCTATGGCAGTCGGGCCAGGTATAGCATAACGTCATGGATCGGAGTGCGTAGGCCTTGTGCTGGGATATCTAGGTGGTGTTGGGATAGGCCATGAATCGGGCAGTAGTAGAAAAAGCTAAAAATTAACTTTGTAAAATTAAAGAGAACATGTTAAAGGAATATAATTGTACATTAGCAAATAATCATAATCAAGTAACTTAATTTTGCGAACCCTGTCATGAACTTTAAATGAATGTATTAAATAGGAGATACTATCAGTATTGTTAGTTATTTATCACAATAAAAAAATTTAACATGGCAGTCCTTTTGTATCACTTATAAAATTAAACAAGGCATCGCGTACGTTTCTGTTGCAGAAGTATATATTGCCAAACTCCCCAGAGAGAGTAGCACAGGAAATGTAAAGCCCGGTTTAATCTGCCGATGGGGACCTTCCAGAAATTTCCTGGAATTGTAAACACACAAAGGCACTATGCCACGTAGGTACGTTCTGTTGTTCGGTTTGGTGGTGGTGGTGGTGGTGGTGATGATGATGTCCTCAGCACATGGCTCGTACCCACTTCAGAGGATTGGCCAAGAATTGAGCACCTGAACTTTTAGATATGCATTCTGAAACTACAGTTAATGTGCAATTTAGTAATCAGAACAACAGACAGATTAATTTTCCTGAACTGCATAATTTGGTTTGATATATTTTCGTTTTCCTTTACTGGTGGCGCATACCCACTGGGGGGATCGGCCAAGAGTCGGATGGAAATAAAAAGAAAAGAAAGAAAAAGAAATTTAGGTGTTACTAAATATCATCAAAAGGGCAAGAAATGAATGAAGTAACATATGAAGATTTTATGAAGGAAATTGCCTTGAAATAACTAAAATTTCCTCCATGGCTGTGTAAGCAACCATATCTCTTGTGAGAGAACGTCCGAAACGGAAAAATTTATATCAACTTGTCTGAATCATTCTTCAACACTGTTTCTCCTTAAGGATGAAAAACAGCTACAGAATCAGAAGCAAAGACAGCAGACTTCAGCGATTCTTTCGACTCTGAGCTTATTTACTGAGAAAGCAGCATTCTTCCACAGCGAGAACCACAATCTTGTTTTGTAGATGTACCTTTCGTTCCCTAATGAAGTGGAGCAACCCACTGTAGGGGATCGGTCATTAATCGACCGGTGAAAAAGCTGTTATCATTTAAATTGCCTACTGATGCAGATATGAATGATCAAATATCTAACTATTGCGAGCATTGTAAATATTAACAGCGTAGCTGTTTATGCTATCCGTAAAACCGTGCTCGTCGATAGGGAAAAAAAAAAAAACATCGCTGAGCGCCCCCCCCCCCTCCCCCCCCCCCCACACACACACACTTTTGAAAGCGGACACTTTTCAACAAAACACAGCTGAATCAAATTTAATTGCTTCTTTTATGTGACAGAAGCCGATTGCCAATCAATACTGCGTTTTTTCGCGATGCTCCGCCAGTGTGTTTGACACGGTGTACCCTTTGGCTACGTCATTGCGGTGCTGTTGTAGTCTTCTTTTTAAGTTGCAGTCTTGGCACGAATTTTGTCGAACGATGCCAGGGTACTTTCTTTTTCGAGGCGGTCTTTGAATCTGACGAGCTGCTGGGTTAGTTTTCTTGTAGAGTTGTGGCAGATTCGCACTTCGTAACCTTTGAAAATCCTTGAAATGACTCGCTCAACCCTCGTTCTTAAGGAAGTGAAGCCCGCTACCTTGTTGTCCTTGCTCTGGCAAGAGGGTTAGCAGCACGCCTTTCTTCCGTCATTATAGGCTGATCGGCATAGCCATTGTCGAGTAAGTCTCTCTTCAGCCAAAGTTTTCGTGCGACAGCAGTAGAGCGTAAGCGGAATGCGAAATATATAGGCGAAACTGGGAAAAGAAGGCTACAACAGCGCCATAATGATGTAGCCAAGTGGCACACTATGTCAAACGCACTGCCAGAGCATCACGAAAAAACAGGACACGGTATTGATTGGAAATCGGCTGGAAAAAACCGGACACGGGGACTCCCCCTGAGATATACGCAAGCGCATTACGTCATTCGGCATGTATATAATAAAGACCGTCATGCACCTCGTTCATTGTGAACAAGGCACCCGTATTGGGCGCAAGAACGCCAAAAACATACTCGTTTTTCTTTTTGTTTTTCGGTTGGCGAGTGCTCGTTTTCTTCAACCATTTCGCAATTTTTATGCGTTATACACTGCGATTTTAGTCGCATGCGCCGGAAATCGCACTTCCGGTGCGATGAATATGGTATCAACAGGCTATATAGGTGGCGCCACCGTCGAGGCCGCACCGAGCGTGAGTGGAACGGAAGAAGGAAGTGGTTGACGCTACTTTTAAGATAGTGACATTCTTTTATCTTGCCGCTGCAGCTGCTGCGAGGAGCCTGAGAGGAGGCGGGAGAGACGGTCTGCGTCTCCCACTTGGAAAGATAGCGCCAACCTTCCTTTCTCACAACGAACCACCTAGTAGTACTTGGATGAACGCCATCACGGTACTTTTCGCGCCCTTTTCACTATTTTTTTTTTCTTCTTTTCTGCGTCTCGGCGTACTCGCCACTATGACCGTTGGTCGCCGAGTTTCTCGCAAGGTATTGGCCACGTATTTGGGCTGGGCTAAGCACTACCAAGTCATCTTCAGCATTTTCCGGAATATATTGATTATTTGTCGATTATCAATTAGCTATTGATTGGCTATCAATTGCCTATCAAACGCCACGAAGGAAGTTCTTCCAAATTCAAAAGAACGAAAGCTGCGGTATCTCATTCGTTTTTAGAGTCATCACTAAATGTGCATGAGAGCACTCTTAGTAGGTTGCAGTATCAGGCGAAGAATACGACTATTTTGTTAAAATGTAGAAACTTTCGAGCTGCGGGGGGTTTGCTGCGCAGGTGGCTGGATTTCATGATGCGGCTGAAGGGTATATAAGTGTGAAGTCACGTTGTTTCTTCTCGTTGTAATGCTTGTTTTAACGTACGTCAACTAGGGCAGTAAGAAGCTCCGTGGACCATGGCAGACGTTAGGGTGCCGTATTTTATATTGTTGCAATGACAAAGGCGCTCAGAACAACGTTGAGCCGTATAGGAGTTGAAACGTAGCCAATCGTGTGACATCAGTTTTATGGATTTGCGACAGCATCCTTCGATTCTCTTTCTCTCTCGCTTTCTTATATTAAATACCTCTGCTTGATCCCATCAGCTCCACGCAGGGCGGTGAAATCTACAGGATGAAGTCGCGAAGAACATATCCATGCATAAGCCGCTGGAATGAGGTTCAAGCTTCTCTGTGGGCTGGAAACAACGGAAGCGCGAGAGAAGTACGCTAAATATGTCTTGATACAAAGTACTGAAGGCTTACTGGAGCCGACGAACACGACCCAACATATAGTTGTACGACACGTGTTTGTCCTGCGAATGTTTTCTGTCAATTTCAATAAAACAAACGGGGAATTGTTTGTTGTTTCATTTACTCGTTTCTGTATCTGCTTGCTGGTGAAGAGTGAAATCCGAAAGGTGAAACAAAGCGTTAACTGAATAGTGTGAACAAACGATTTGAATTTGGCGCATGCTCCAGCGTCTTCCCTCAGTCCCAAACAAGATGGCGTTGCCCTATGTGTATTGCAATACCGGCAGTATACTGCGACATATATAGTAAAGGGTTCTGTTGTGCACCGCAGGCTGTTCGTACCACTAAGTTTCAAGGCACTTGAGCCACTCATCTGCACAAGACAGTCACACACAAAAAGGAGCCACAGTGTTGCAAAGCACGCAGTGGTAGAACTGTTATGTTTTGTATGTTGTGAAAGTCCCGTGAAATGTCATGCAAAAGCATTCCTAACGCCCTACGTGAGTCCTGCGAGCGTTTATAGATATTAGAAATGTCTGCAAACTGCACTAAAATGTTCGTAAACGTCTGTTAGTCGCACCTGCGACTAAATAAAAAAATAATATCCGATAGTTTTGGAATATTACGTGTCGCATATGTGAAATAGAAAGCTTCCGGCACACCCTCTTCCTGCGTTTTCACAGCATATGACAGTGTCTCTCGGACAGTGAATTTTGTCGTACCGAATAGGGCGACTTCCTCGGTAAACTTTGTTTTGTTCTCATGTCGTAACGGAACTAGATCCATACCAGAGAGGAAAAAGCAGAACAATCGATGAGCACACATATATGTGACGCCGTCGAGAAAGGAGCTGCTCACCGAGGAAGGCCCTCTCGCACGTAGGCAGCGTCTCGTTGAAGGCGCCGTCGACGCAGAGCACCGCCTCGGGTCCCACAAGCTGGTAGTACTGCTGCACCGAGCAGTGGAAGCGCACCAGGCCCCCGTGCGGAACCACGGAGCGGGCGCCCAGCGGACGGTTGCCGTGGTACGCGCTCGGACCGGCCACGGGAGGGTCACTGCGCACGGGTGAAGACGGAACGCAAGTGCGTCAAAACCGTCCGATCTGTCGGACGACACGTCGGAAAGATGGCTATTCGGACTGGACAGTGAAAGCACGTCAGAAACTTCTTAGAAGCCTTGGTACTACCAGTCGAACGACGGATTGGATAATCTCTACGGACATGTATGTTCCGCAGAAACATGTGCGTAAAAATATATATCCAATCTCTCGTACGACTGGTCATCCAAAATATTCCGACGTTATCAGAAATTCTCCGATCTTACGTACGATTGGTCGTACCAAGAAGCAGTGGCGTAGGCAAACAATTTTTTTCGGAGGGTGGGGAGTGAGCGGCACTTGACAGAAGGCGAAATAGGAGGGGGGGGGGGGGGGGGGGGGGAGAGGGGCTGGTTACGTACTGTATTTAGTACACAAGATTTCCGGGGGTGGGCACGTATCCGGTGTACCCCCTGATTGATTGGTGCTTGATTGATTGATTGATTGATTGATTGATTGATTGATTTGTACACATCAGAATTGTGCAAGACGTCGTTAGCGTCACGTATTCAGACTGATTGTGTTCAAACAGCTTTCGCTGAGAGTAGTATAATCTGCTTTCCACTGGTGGCTGTATTTCGAAACCTCGCCTGCTCGCGTTTACCCCCGCAGTCACCTTGGGTAAAAGCAGGCGAATCCCAACTTGCTCTCGAGTGGCTCCACATCGGGGGGCAGCGTCCTGTTGGCTGTGTCCGGTATCTCGTTGTAGATGCCTGCGATGATTCAGAGCATTGTTTATAATTACCTGCACTACCACGTATTACCGTGCGTGGTCGTGTTAGCGTGACGTCGGACGTCGGAAATGTATTGACGGAAAGATTAGCGCTGGTGACGACAATTTGTGACCTTGAATTCAAGCGTGTATGTAGTGTTCCTTCTCTCTCTCTCTCTCTCTTTGTATTTTTTTTTTTTTTTGCCATTGTGAAAAAGTGATAAGCTCAGCCCTAAACTCAACTCCCAGCTCCGAGCAAGAAAAATTAACCTGTAAGCGTGTATCGGCCACGTTTAAGAAATGTTTATTATAAGTTACTAAGGTTATGCCAGAAGTTGTCCGCCACTCCCACAATTTGGCAGAACAATGTAAGTGCTAATCTTATCATTCTGCATATAATGTGCTGCTTCAACTCACAGGCGAAAAAAGAAAGAGTCCACCGACAATGGTCCAAGAGATAATACAAGTTAACTCATCTGCAAAGATAAACGCAGCCGACAACAAAACCCACACTTTGCTTCACGGGCATGCTCATTCAAAAAAATTTTTTGAGTTCTGCTTTATACATAATTAATAAGTTACGCATTTGGCGCTTCGATGTCTTGTACACGGTGTGTGAATTCCACCAGTCGATGTGGTGCGGCTTTTCTTAGCTCTGCTAATAAGAAGACATGGCCTTTTGTCGACAAGTATGATGTTCTGCGTGCATATTGAAATGAAATATATGCGTAATAATAAAGCAATGATAACAAAGCATGATATCTTGCACAGAATCAATAAAGCGAACCTACTCTTCCATCTGGGAAGCACAAAAACGAGTTGCTCCACATCGGCTAGTGGAATTAAGTTCATCAGCCGATTGAGAAGAGTCACTAATTAAAAAAAAAACTGTTGTTGCACTATTCGCAAAAAGTTGATGCAATAAATAATTAATATAAATAATAATTTTGTATCTGCATTGGGTGTTTTCACTATGATCTACTTATCTGGTTAATAGTTACTTTATACCGTAAAACAGTTATGGGTACTTGCTCACCATCTAGGGGCCTGCAAACGTTTTCTCGTAGTGCTCGCCAACACGCTGACGGCAGGCTGGCATTTAATAGGGCAGCACCCAGCGGAATTCCCGCACTTCGCTCTGTGCATATCGGATGTTTCTGCCAAGACCTTAAGTAATTAAAATAAATCACGTGTGGCAGATAGCACAATTCTAATCATTATGCTGTATTGCTCAAACAGGGGGACACTATTTTCAAGAGGAATCGAAATGCATATTCGACTAATTGAAAAAAAAAGTAACTAAGTTTTTTAGCTAATTATTTTATGGCACACATTGCAATTTACCAGTTGTAGCCAGGGATATCGCAAAGCGGATTCCATTAAAAACAACTCTCAGGATGACACCAGTTGCGGGATATTGATTCCCGAACTGTGTGAAAATATACATTGGCGGTCCAGTTAATTTCCTGCTTCAATGTATAAAACAGTGTTTTGATAAAAAAGCGAGTGGAACGCCGTTGCACTTTCACTGCGTTTCATTGCGCATGTCTCGAAGATGATGTCATCCACAGAATTATTTTCAGGTGGGTTCGCCCTGGCTACAATTTGCAAATTGCAATATGTACCGAAAGATAATTAGTTAAAAACCCAATTCGTGTTTTTGCATTTCGCCTCCATCGAAATGCGACCGCCGTTAAAGTGTACGTTAAAGAACCCCAGGTGGTCAAAATTAATCCGGAGCCCTCCACTACGGAGCCCTCCAATCAGAACTGGTTTTGGCATGTAAAACCCCAGAAAGAAGAAGAAAAACATAATTCGTTAATTTTCGTTAATTGGTCGCTTATGCATTTTTATTTTTCGTGCGATTAGTGCCCGCCTCTTCGAGTAGACCAGCTCAAGGACTAGAATTGTGCCATCTGCCAGGGGTGACTTTTTTGAAATTACTTATGGTAGCTGGTACATCTGAAGTACCTTATAGTACCTGGTACACCTGGTACATCTGAAGCGCGAGTCTACGAGAAAGTGTTGGCAGGGTTGCCGTACCGCGGCGCTGTGCCTGGACTGATGGTGTGAGGAGCAGGCCCGCCGTCAAGGTGACCGCCAGTGGGACAGCCAAACCCATTCCGGCACCGGTGTGTATTCCTCCGCCGCTGATAGTGGTGCTGTTCTTGTTGCGTAGCTACCACTGGTGATGCTGTAAATGAACAAGACGGAGAGATACGATCGATTAGACTAGCCGCCACGCCCACGTCTTTGCATCGACGGTTCAGAGGAAGCTTTAATTCGGGGCCAACTCCGATCTTCCTGCTTAAAATACATGTAAAACACAGAAACGCTTTTATGAGACAACCATACGACCAATTTGAATGAAATTTGGTGTATTTGTGAGAAAAGGTTAGATTCTGTTGACTCCATAAAGCAAAATCTTGATTCCAGGCTTGTAATCATGAAAATTAAGTCTAGAAAAGTTTAAGCAAGAAGTTTACAAATCCGCAACTTTGCATTTAAAAAGAGATATCGAAGTTCTTTAAGCTGCATCTGTTAGATTATCTAAAGGTGACAAACTTGAGATATGGAATCAGAGCACACGTAATATCGTTACAATTTTTACAAGGGGTTGGGAGAAGTCCTACTCACAGTTCAGTGGTATATTTAAGAGTGGTGTATAATACATCAATTTTATCGGCTTTATTTCTTTATTTCTTTATTTATTTATTTATTTAGTTAGTTAGTTAGTTAGTTAGTTAGTTAGTTAGTTAGTTAGTTAGTTAGTTAGTTAGTTAGTTAGTTAGTTAGTTAGTTAGTTAGTTAGTTAGTTAGTTACCTCACAGGCTCCCGAAGGAGTATTGCGTGAGGGGAGGATATAGGTAATTAGTAAAAAGAAAGGAGTACAAAGAAATTGTACAACGTTAGCGGGTAAAGACGAAGTAACAAGTGTCTAACAAATACAAATAACGCAATAAAGGGAACAACACGACTGTGTGAAATAGCAAAAAGGAGTAACAATAAATAATACAAATGCTAGCGGGTGAAGATGTAAGAACAAGTCTTTAACAAATTTAAATAACGCAATACATGAAAAAAAAAAAGACTGTATACAACTTCGCTAGAGTTAATCACTTAGATGCGCAGTATGGTTAGTTGTGATTAGGGGGAGTTTACAGGACTATGACATCGTTTTTCATTGTTGTGTTACAGAGTCGTAAACTTTACACTTATTATTTTTTTATTTTGCAATTTTCAAGAGTTGCTCTAAAATTGACGGTATAAATAAAAAATCTGCTTCCTACAGTCACTATATGTTATTCTTTTTTGTTTTAAATGCAACAAACGTAATGAAAATCGGTACAGTGGTTATCGAGGAAAACGATTTATTCGTTACCATATATTTAGATAGGAGCTCCATCGCTAAAGCTTGCCCCTTTCTTTTTTTGAGCCTGCTACGGATTAACTCAGAGCGAAGACCAACTCTAGACCTATCTTTCTGGCCGAGAACAGAAACCTCGTCATGATTTAACCCCACAAAGCCCAAGCACCATTTCACATCAAAGACAATTAAAACAGCGTGTTTACATTTATTTCTGGTCATGGAGATATGTTTATTGGTACAAGGAAAACTATGACATGTTATTGAGTAAACATTAATTAGTACGGTAATTACTTAATTTGTAATTTATTCGCTGTAGTATCACGACTGCTAAACGTCCTCCATCTCACCAAAAACGCTAGTACAGGCTCTAGTTTAGGTCATTAGCACATAAATGTGAATTTTTAGGCATCAAATTCAGCGTATCAAAAATGATATGTTGGGTTTTGTGGGTTTAAATTGTCGAAGAAACCCAAACAGCAGGATTTATATTGTTCTTCATTTTCTTTATTTAGAATACTGCACATAGAATGACTCTAAATGAGCCAGAGCGTATTAGTATAACAATTATAAATATCGTGACTGACCAACCAACGACGTAATTGACGTTTCGGTGCCCGTACGGCAACCTTGTCCACGAAACCCAAATAATGCTTATATATACAATGCCTACCCGCCCACCCACCATTGCACACACTTCTATTCTTTACCGTTATTTAATTATATGTTTTCTTTTTTTCTTAGGTTTACACCTGACCGTTTACACCGCTCTCCACCCAAACGCCTTTTGGACTACGACATAAAGCTGGCTTTTCTGCAATAATAGGCATACTGCGGCAGAGCCTCACAACTTTCTCTCAGGTACAGAAAACGAAGTGCTATGACTGACAGGCGAAGAGGTCGGTCCTTGTGCCAGCTTTTCTGATAGCTGTGGCTTCGGGTCCGGCGAACAGCCTTCGGCGGTATTTGGCATTTTTGTCATCACAGGGTCGCCCTAGTGCACCTTCCGCCATAGTAGACCTTCCGCACCTTTGGCTACGATCATCTAGGCACTTCTCGTCAGGCGCCGGCCTGTCTCTACAGTCAAGGGCCGCTGATGTGAACAAAGGTGTTATCTGCATTGAAGTTGTGCCAAGAGTACCTCTCTCTGCTTAAACGAAAGTGAGTCTACGCCGGCTGCGTTCTTATGGTGACAGATTGTAAGAACGCCCGGGCACAAAACAACGTCACTAAATAGTGGAACACCCACCCAATCACTCTAACGCAAAATTCCGTGCGATACAGTCAATCTCACTCACGAATTTAGCTAAAACTTTTGGGGCGTGTTATCTGGCTATCGCAGTGGCTACAGCGCACCACTGACGGCTGAACTGCTGCCGTGTAAGAAACACGTAGGACAGCTTTCCACGCAAGTGATGCAAATTGCCATCTGTGCTATTAGCCGATGCGGGCGTCATTCCGTGTCACTGAGGTACGTACGTCGTCTGTGCGCCTCCTCAAACGGTTGTGTTCGAAATCTAGTGCATCCTGATCACTCTATTACCGCAGGGGTGACAGCGATGTCTCCTGAAATATGGCAAAGATTTGGAGCATGGAATGACCTTCATCCTCTCATTATTGCAGAAGGGCCTGCGACTTGACACCGAAAGGTCCCTCCGAGTGACTGTGAAACAAGCGCCACGCAGCCCACCCTTGAGTAAACGTTTACACGGAGGAACGATCGTGCCCAATTCGTGGAACGATCGTGGCGAAATCGAAACCTCAGTGCTTGTACGTGTGACCTCACGAATTTCAACAATGCTATTCTCGTATTTCGGCCATTTTGGCTTCAGATTAATTCTCAAAAGTTCCTGTTGGGTTGAGCATTTCGTCTCTTCAGAACGCAATGTAGTCATTCGTTAATGAAACACATTTAACCATGGAACCTTCAACCGTGCAAATGCTATCGAAATCCACGACGTCTTTGACGAGAGACAGTGGGGAACTTTAGGGGAGTGCCACCACCCATATTTTGTTCTTGCGTCATTTCTGTCTCACTGCAGAGTGTTCGCCTCACGGCAAAAATATTGTTCGCCATTCATGAAACATTATTAATGTGCCAACACTGCTTAATCTAACACACGTTTCATTGTACCTGTAAGAATAAAATTACCCGCGTGATATGAAATCTAGTGAATTGAATTTATGTCGCAATCAACATATATATTTTTAAAAATTTAGATGTAAAAAAAATCATCTTCGAAATCTCGCGAGATTGAATCGAGGCCGAAGGAGGAACCCGCCCGCCGGGAGACAGAGCGCATCCAGGACAGATCCACACTGAAGATGACATCATCTTATCCGACATCGTCTGACAGACCCTTGCTTTCGGCCCAAAGTCTCAGTCAGCGCTTGTCTCCGTCGTGCCTTCCCATCCTTTGTCTGCTGTCGCGCTGTGCACATTATGGATTACCATCGGTCTCACACCTTCCTTGTCAGAATGAGAATCAAGCCAAGTCAAGCAGTTCCTTTGCAGAGAACAGCTACTGGCAGAACTATTTCTAAATATACGCCGAGGGGCAGGAGGTGCACTTTTTGTACCACCATGATAAAAACTCAGATGCAACTACTATAGGATGGCGCACTTGCTTTGGTGCCAAGAAATGCAAACGCAGAGTAGCTTCTCAAACATGCGACACAAGATTGCTCATCTTTCGGTTCACGTGCACAATAGTACTAAGTTGACACCACAGTGAATTCTGTTCTGCATACCGACCAAGACGTCCATGGGCAGACTATGCAAGACATCTGAGATTTTCTCGTGGAGGTTTTCTACTGAAAATATTCTCAAATACTGTCCTGAGGATGCGCTCAGGCCGGACAAATGAACTTGATTAGTATATTTTGAGGGCTCATGCAGGGATGTCCTGAAGACGTCCTAGCGTAGTTATGTTTACGTCCTGAAGATTTCCTCAGGATTTCATGGCGTTGTTTGGGATGGATCATTGTGAATGGGAGTGTTACGGGGGTTGTCCCCCTATCATTTTTCTACCGTAACAGGTCGGATTCTGTGTTCCGAGATATATGACGCATGTGTAGCAACAAAATTTAGAGATGCAGCACACCACCGCGATCAAATCATTTACACAAAGTGAATGAAATAATATGTCGCCTGAATGTTTGTACTGACAAAGTTAGACCAAGCAAATGTTCGCATGATAGACATCAATGAACTCCATTTTTATTAGATCAATTTTAACCCATTGTTTTGTTTTGTTGCTTTTTATGCCCTGAGAAAAAAAAAGTTTTTCCCCCAAAATTATCAGACTTTTTTTTTTCGAGACCTCACATTTCTAGGAACTTGTGGCAGGTGTAATCGACACGTTTATAATTACGCTGTCTTCTTGGAAGACCCATCGTAGCTAGAAAAACAAATTTGCACTTTCGCCCAAAGAGCGAAGCACTTTCTACGAGAGCAAAGTTAAGCGTTGCGCTTGAACTTCTCGGACGGTGTTCTAACTATACGCGGGTTTGACTATTGCGGACGCGACATATGCAGGTGCGCCAAAATTTCTGGCACCTTTTATAGCTTTAGCACGCCACGTTGGGTCTGTAATGACATCGCACAGGCTCCACTACGCTGCCCGTAAAGAGCCGCGCCAGTAAAATTACATCACTTTCAGGTTTGAGCGCTGATATTGCTTGTCACTTTTAATATTTAATAGTCCGAGAAGACTTAAGATAAAAGGCATGCGCTGTGAACGTTATCTTTGGTGACATTTGTTTGTGGGCTGTCATTCTAAAAATATCGAGGAATAATTTAGTCAGGAACGTAAGGCCTGGTGTGAGCAACTTTAGTGACTGAATAGTGTAGCAATCTGATACAGCATGGATATAAGCATGTAGCATACATATACCTAAATATATGCGGAGCCTCACGGCGACGACGACGGCGAAAATTCGCGTGAAGTGTCCATATAATCACAATGAAATTATATTTGTGCCTACCCAGGATTTGATGCCAAGTCCTCGGCGTGTGAGCCATCGTGCCGACTTCAGAGTATAGTCGTCACGCCGTCATCATTCATCGTGGCGTCATCGTCTTCGTGACGTCAAGCGTCGCCATCTTCGCTACCATTATCGTCGCTATGACGTCCAACAAGTTCATCAGCCTCGCAGCCGCCATCGGCGTGCCGTCCTCTCGCCATCGTAATGTCATCCTCTACTGTCATCATTAATTGTGCCATCTTCGTCATGTGGTCGCTGTGACGTCGAACTTTGTCATCGTCATCTTCGCCCACTTTATCGTCGTCGTTGTGCCGTTGTCATCGGGCCAGCTAAAGCCCAGCTAAAGGCCCCCTCTGTCTTGGGTGGCACTTTCCTTTGAGTATTAACGCCATATATTTCTCTATCTCTCTTGTTCGCTCACGTCGCGAGAGAGGTGAAACGGGGGGCTCTGCGAGGTGTTCCTAGCGTAAGGGTGCGGCCATTCCGAGAGAAAATTTCGCGTGGCCAGCCATGCGCGTCACCGCGCCGCCGCCACGGTAGAACTGCTGCCCCGCGTCTGTATACGCGAGTTCTGACAGGAACGACTATAGCGGCGCCCGAAGAGGGCGTGCCACCAGGAAGTAACAGCTTAACCCGGAGTCAGTCTTTCGTCATCATAAGTAGTTGACTTAAACATAGACTGACTTAACTGCAGACATTCGTCGGCACGGCTCAGGTTTGCTTCGATGCTACTGAGTCACGGCCACGAGCGATAGCTCCGGCGGACATCAATATTTTCTTGCGTTTGTTTAATAATGTGCCTTTGTCTACTGGTTCCGCTCATTCAAAATATTCTCACGACGTACGAAGACGAATGGTCAGTTCAGTTTATTACCTTAAATGTCCCCCGTAGGGGCACTACATAAGAGCTGGGTTTTATAAAACGGCGTAAACATCGTGATAAATCATCATTAAACGAAATCGTATTTTACAAGTTCTATAAACGAAGATGCGCAGTTGCACATTAATTCCATGCCACTACAGCCTTGCCGTCGGGCATGTAATGCTGAATACACCAGTTCTAGACAAATGAACGAAGTTGAGCGTCGCTGTACTTGCTCAGTACAAGAGAGGGAGACCGCAACGCAACACAAGGTGCCGATGGCCCTCCCTAACCTGAAAACAGACACTGTATATGTTACTCCCCAACATTTACTTTATGAGTATCCCATATTAGTGTCCCAAGTGCGTTCATTTCACTAGCCTGGTATAAACCACAATGACAACGGACGTTTTGTGAGACGCACCATACTCCTGCTATAGTTGCATTAATAGGCAATGTAACATCAGCAGCACCATACCCATGACGGATCCAGCGAACGAATTGTCACATATACAAGGATTTGTAACAATCGAGTTATTGAAGTAAGCAAGTGTTCATCACTACTATCCAGAAGTCCTTGTGTGAACGGAGCTATCACGTTGACATGAATCGCGGCTACGCTGTTTCCAAAGCCGGCGGCGAGCTTCGCGCTCACACGCCTTCACCTTCGGTGAAGTCCGTGTTTTCCTTCCAAATGTGATCTATAAGACGCAAGTAAGCCCACGCGCCTTCAACTTATGGCACATTGGCTCTAGGCATACAAATTAGTGTCCTCCATGGTGCTGGCGTCTCACGCATTCTAAGTGCACTATATACCTTGCGACAGAGACTCTACGGCCACTGTTCTTTCTACGTCTGTATATCTTTCTTAACGAGCTTGACGTGTGTCTGATGCACGATGCATTCGCACTGATCGCGCCAATCGCACCGATTGCGGCATCCGGCTCGCATACTGATCCTTATTCCAAGCTTCCTGTTCAATGGCAGCAACGAAGATGGCCTCCAGCTCGTCACGTCGACCAGTGAAAGTGGTCGTTCCGACTGTCGCTTGTCGATTACAAAGTAGTTCAAGCACGTATCCCGTGTTGCTGTCCCGTTTGCGTTACATGCTTCAGAACTGGCCCTTTTGTTATGAACCCCGAAGACTTCGGCTAGCTGGCTTGCTTTTTCCAGCGGTGACGTATCGATTAGTAAGGGATGGGTGAACTTATAAACTAAACTACACCAAGCCTCGCAGGCCGCTATAAGGCAAGTCTCGTTCATAACACACTGAGACGAGAAGTTGTAGAAGTCCACCAGGTCGCGTGCTTTTCATACAGTACGTAGGGACCGGACGTTCTTGTTCTTACTCTGCCCTATTTCTCACTAAGGACGATGCTCAGACGAAGCTCGCGTTGTCATCTCTTACAGTACAAGACAGTGGATAATTGCTGAATGCGAAGGCACTCAGATGGTTACGTAGACACCGCTTTTACCGGATACATGTCGATCATAAAAACTATATAATGTTCTATAGATTACACCATACTCCACAGAATGTAGCGGAAAGCTGCATGCGTCATGCACCGTGAATTTGTTAGATGTAGCAGACGTCGCACGACGTTCACTCTGAAATCAGTGAATCGATCAGAGCGCGTTAATTTTTATGACTTATTCCCGAACGAAACACCGCACTGACGCCACTTATTGAGAAACTATACGGTACTTATGAACGTTCATAGTCTGGATGTAACTATAATCCTTCCGAACCGACAGATCGTTTGTTTGCCGGCGGGCACGAGAACGCCCGAAAAGTCAACAGTTCCCAGCTGGAGGTCGTTCAACAACCAGTGCGCGTCGCCGTCGAAAACCTACGCGTCCCCGCGCGTCCGGTCGAAAACCTCATCCCTGTCGCCGCCGCCGCCGCCGCACGGGCGTTGCAAGCATCGCGCTGCCGCCATGGCAAAACACATACACAAACACACTTCGCGTGGCTTACCGTGTCCCACGGGGGGCTGGCTGCGCGCGCTGCCGCTCTTGGCCGAGGGTGATCGGCGTATGCAGCGCTCGACGCCCCTGCGACCGGTCCTCGTCAGGGTGCGACAACCGGCGCGGCTTCGGCGTGAAGCCCCCGGCACAAGCAAGAGCTGTCCGGGCGGCGGTGCCCGGTGGGCGAGAGATGCGAGCGGGGATAAAGGAGGCATCGATGGCCGATCCGGTCCCCGAACACCAGGACTATCTGTCAAGGCCACGCGTCATGTCGCCGGCCGTCCCAAGGCCGCACCACACGTGGGAGCAACAGCCGCTCGTGCAAGCGCGCAAGACCTGAGCCGGGAGAGGTGTTCGCCCCCGTGGTTAACGCTCGCAGACGATTATCTGTGGTTTAAAACAAGTATTCGGCGCGTTGCCCGGTTGACCCCCCCCCCCCCCCCCCCGCCCCTCCGCACGCGCACTCGCAGGGGTGGTTTATAGTGCTCGCGACCTCCATGATTGAAAGACTGTCCATCTGGTTAGGCCGGATACTCCACGGGCAAGTTCGTTCGACGTTGCGGACGACGAAACCCTACAGTGAAAAAAAAAAAAAAAAAAGCGATCGCACATCAGCGCTGCTGCATGGATGTCTTTACAACCCTGTCAGCGTCGTATTTGCGATTTTTCGCCGTCTTTCGTCGTCACTTTCGGTTAACTCTGCTTGCGACCGTGGTGTTCGTCGCAGGCCATTACTTGGTTCTTTGTGCGATTGAGGATCTTCGATCCTATAGCGGAGAAAACTCTTGAGCCCTTTCCCCTGGCGAGTGTGACGACCGCAGCCGCCGTGATCCCGCGTTCGCATACTATATTTAGCGGCAATTGAATTGAACGTGACGTACGAAGAATTTTAAACACTCGACCAATCTCATCTCGGTGAGGTCTAGTCGGCTTGTCTTCCAGGTAAGCTAAGACAGCGCAACTATAAACAAGAACAAATATTAAAACACGCACCACAAGACAAGTACCGGCTGTCAGCTGTATATTATTCAACGGAGGGCAGTCCTTTTGTAGACTCTGCCCTGGTCAAGCACGCGTATACATAAGTAAAATACAAAATCAGATGTGCTCTTCTAAAAACGCTATTTCTTTATCTTATAAACAAGACATGGGCTCACAAATGTCAATGGAAGCGATCGCGATAAATGTGTCATCGCTTTTCCTGTGGTGCATGTTTACTTCTGTTCTTGTCTAGTTTTGCTGTTTCCGACTACTTTGAACACGACGAATGTCTCACGGACATCTATAAATTTGACGTGCTGACAAACTGTTCTCTGTCTCTCTCCATAGCTTCTGCTTCCAAGTAGATGGTGCCGTCGCAGTGCGGTGCAGCATTCTTCCTTGAGTTAGGAAGAACATTCAGTTTCTTTTACTGTCTGGTGGCCGATGTTTCTCGAACGCATTATGTGGTACAAACATGTTAGTGGTACAAACAAGAAAATCTGAGGCGGCTCTTTATTCCGTCCACTCTCGGCAACTAAGAAGAAAGTTTAGCCAGCAATCATCAGCAGTAACTTGCTGTCGAATGACAGGCAGCGAAGTTCACAGTGAAGTTATTGAACAAGCACGTTTATTTTGTTTATCTCACGCCGCGTTACCTGTCACATAGGTCTTTGATCGTGTTGCTGAGTTGACACCGTTCTTAATAGGAGTAAGATGTTATATAACGCAAAGCAGAATAGGAATATATGCGTGTTTGTGCACAGCACCAACGTTTGTGCGTGTATGCCCCTCCGTTCAAGTGCAAGTCTGGTTTGTGCTGCTGTTGTGACCAAGTCTGCTGAGACTTATCGATACCATCACCAGCGGACTGCGAGAAAATTGTAGCGCGTTCTGGCTATCAATGACAAATGTAGCGCGTCTTTGGATAGAAACATAGTTCCTTGGTTTAACAGGGTGGATGTTAGAGCATGTTAATTGGCACTGCATCATCGATGGCGAATTATTGCGGGAACGGTGCTGTCATGCTCTGTTCCCGGTTTTCTGTCTTTCTGTTTTTCTTTTTGTGATGCCCTCCTTTTCACGTTTCTCGCTCATCTGAGTATAAATTTTTCGCGCATGTGTGGAATAAATGCAGCGCTTGTCGTCGTCCTTTCATGTTTCCACGCTGGTTAACCATCGGGCGTCAATTTTTCAGGTCGACAGCCTGTAAAGGTGTGCACAGCACAGCTGGCTGTTTACGCTATGGAAAAAAAACAGCCAAGTCGTCTGGGAACTGCAAATCATTTGACTTAATGGCTGAAGCAGATGACAGACATGACTAAAGGATGTGCCCCGATATAGAAGTCCAGGCAACGTCCTCGCTGCGTTGCGCAAGTTGTGCGAGTCGCAGTTAACCTGCAACTGCTTTGGCGCAAATCGCCAGCTACTCGCGTATACGCCACTGGCGCACGCTTAAATAAAGCTAAACACAACGATAAATAAGGACGCAACGTTCACCCTCTGACGAGGTGAACCAGTTCCTCCGACGCATGCGAGCTCTTTTGTAAGGCAAAGTAGCCTTTAAGTTACACCACTTCGCTCTTTCGCTAACGTTCTTGCCTGGCTACGCAAGGTGCAAGCAGCGTTTAAACGGCGCTGACTGCACTTTTAACTGCTCGCGCTTCTCTTGAGGCGAGCGAACGAGCTCAGTTGCGACGACCTCTCCTCTGATCCGTGACCACGTTGCGCGCGGCCTTTCGTATAGCGACGAGCTAGACGACGTCTTCGCGGCTCGCGCTGCAACAGCTGGCGTCGGAGAACGGTCCGGCGGAAGCCACAGTCCTTCGGGCGTAGAGTTCGTCGGGCGACGCGGAGCCCTCGACGTAGTCGACGTACTCGCACGTGTGCTCGAGTAGTTCGAGACCCAGGCAGCCCTCTGTGCGCAGAACATCGTCGGCGGTCTGCTCAGCGTGCTCTAGGTACAGCTCGTACAGGGCCTGCATGGGCAGCAACCAGACGTCAAAAGGTTGGCCCGGACCGCGGCACAGAAGCCGCCGGAAGGCCACCATGGTGGCCAGGCGCTGCAGCCGGTCTCCGGTAGCGGCCAGGTAGAGGAGCTCGCGGGATGCGCACACCGGGTCCACCTCCAAGAGGATCTGCGGTGCACGTTATAAGTACGCGCGTTAGGGACGGCGGTGGACTGAATTTCAGTCGGTCGCTCTGCGATAAAGTCTATAGGACAAATGGCTTCTAGCATAACCTACTGACATGGACAGAAAGGGACGCCCATACATGCTGGGTCGTCGTCCCTTTCTGTCCGTGTCAATACCTCCTGCTGGAAACCATTTGTGCTATGTGCAACCAACGAGCTCAGGCAAACACTATTCTAAAGGCTATAGGCTTCAGCAACCATCCAGCAGACTGGCTATCACCACCAGCTATTTATAATGTATAAACACCTGTCGCGTAATTTCTGCTGTTTCCGTATCGGTGGCTGCAGCCTTTCCCGTGCGCCCAGACCCTATATAAAGATACACTCTGTGCTGAAGCGCAAATGGCCAGGCAGGAAGGAGCATGACACGAACAAGGAAACGAAGTAGTAGTGATTTTATTGAAGAAGAAAGTGACGCTTATTTCTGCTGCCCAATAGGGAGCACGGTGCAGCGTCAGGGGAAGGGGAAAAAGGATATGAAGAAAATGGTATGAGGCACTTAAGAAAGGAAGAAAATGGAGGAGGAGGCGTTGATGAGCAGTGGCATGTGATGCGCCGCAAAACTGTAAAGCACTCATGCTCTCGTCGCCGGAGCGCGCAACATCTGTGTTGATAGAGCCCTTGCTTTAGAATTTTTGGACAGTTCATGCATTAACACTTACCCCATGCTTCATGTGCCATCATTTAATTTTTCGTTAAGAATCTGTTTATTATTGGGCCCTTTCTTGTGAAGCCTGGAAGCCTACTGTATTTATGCATTCAAGGGGACGCAGATCGGTGACTTTATAGCTATATAGGGCTCCTAGAGATTTCAATTTCTGGCTGCTATAGATAAGTATTTAAATGCAGCACTTAATCCACACTACCGCGACAAGTCTGCAAGCGTATTCTTGTTGTTCTTGTTGCTTGAGTGCGTAAACACGAGGTTAGTAAGCGCAATATTAGCGAAATAGCCATGCTAAGAAGCCAGCGCTTTCATCAAACCGACCATGAGTCGATGCCAACTGGCGCTGGCATCATTCATTCATTCATTCATTCATTCATTCATTCATTCATTCATTCATTCATTCATTCATTCATTCATTCATAGGGTGAGGGCTCTACAGAGAGGGGCGGGTAATGCGACTCAAAGTAAATTCAAGGCACTGCGTAGCAGACGTATATACATATAGATAAATTATATTTTATCATTGGTGTCGATCTTGAAAGGGGAGGCGGCGGCGGCGATTGAAGTTATGCGGCGAAAGAAAACGAGGGGCAGTCGTTCGGCAGGGTGCTTCTCCGGTCCGTGCTTGTGACGGGGAGGAAGGATTTGAGAAGCAACTTATGTATAGCGCGATAACTGGGCGAGTGGTCGTTGAGCTGGTGGTCGTTGTGGGAAGAAATATATAGGGTGGTGCTAGCAGGATCGGCTCGGACGATATATCGTTGGAAAAATAGCCCTATTAAATTAATTCTTTCGCATACAATGATACACGAACAGAAAAATAAATTACGTGCGTGCTAGGGTGTGTAAAGTGCAAGAAACAGCAAGCGACTCTCTCCGCTTGGCGGGGGGGGGGGGGGGGGGGGGCAATTCTTATCGCTTGAAAAAAGCTCTTTCATCCTACCTATCTGCTTGAATAGAATGGTCCCCTGTAGTCTGGTTCAATGTGTGGTATGGTCCACTGCTAAATTGAACACACGATGTAGAGCACGTATTGGCGTTTTAAGTACTTAGCTTTTCTTAGCTCGCTGCTCAATTTCGCGCCCGTTGGCGCCGCCCGCAGTGGTGGGCCGATCCCGGAGATTGTGCAGTATACATGCAGTTCCATGCATGGGTCTATGCCGCCAACGGTGCCGCTGGTATGAGCCACTGGGTATTTCGCCATTACACTGGGTATATGTCATCGTCCTCACGCCATCGTCGCCATCCCATTGTCACCACGCCACCGTCGTTGCGCTGACGTCGTTATATACTATCTCTCAGTCATATTGGCTAAGCCTGTAGCCCAATTACTATCTTCGTCATTTCAGAGTCGGCATCTCATTGCCATCACGCCATCGTCATCATAGAGCCAGTGTATATGATGCTTAGAAAGGCCGCGAGCGCTCAAGCATCCCAGAGGATAATCTCTCCATTCGTTTTAACACGTGGGGAGTTAAGCGCAAGCTAGGCAAAGCGTATAGACAATGCAGTTTCTTTGTTTTGTTTCTTTCTCCACCAAGGTAGATGATGTCATACTTCTTTCTTCGCGCTAAATTTTCGGTGCACCCGCGTATAGTGCCAGAAAGAACGAATACAAGACAATGGACACGACGGTCGCGTCAGAAATTCGTTCAAAAGAAAACTGCACTTCTTTTTAACCTGTTTTATTTTCCACATCCCCTTCATCAGTGTTGGAAGACTCGACACCGTCAGCGTTGGTTTGAAGTATTTATCTAGGAACACTTAAGTCTGATTTCGATTATGTTTAACTAATTATGCGATAAACTATACGGTACATTATTCAACTCGCTTGAACAGAAAATGAAGAATTAAATGGAAACCAGTAGCGATTTGCACTATGCCTTAAAACGCAACATAATTGTGAACGGGAATTACAGAATTCATTAGCGGCTACGCTATAATGAAATATTTATTTGCTCTAATAAAATGATTAAGATTTGTTCGATTTTTGTTCATTCATTAAAATAATCCCAGATAAGGCAACTCGAAGCAGCGAATTATTGACTACTGCTAAATGTCTAAACATTTTGTGCAGAAGCAAAACAAGAAATGGAACCAGCTGCAGGGAATTTCCTTTCGCTGCTTGCGCTTGCGGCTGCTATACGAAGAATACTTTTGGCAAATTAATACACCCTAGAGATTTTTTTGTGAGCTTTCCACTATTTTAAGAAGGTGTCCCACATGTTCAACGCCATCGCAATCATCGTCATCGCCATCGCAATCATCGCAACTCATCGTCGTTTTGTTCCGACTCCGTGACTTGTTGCTGCTCTTGAAGTTCATCCTTCGCAGCCAATTCCCACGCGGTTAATGCGCTTCTCCTTGTTTTCCTGCACGGACGCTGTCACCGATCTCGCCACCTGCACTCGAACGACGGGTCGTCCGACTCTCATCTGCGAACGCGAAGCACACCTCAAGGAATCCGAGGTCTGAATAACCTGGGAAGTATACGTTGACCAAGAGTTTCCCCGTGTCCCGAAGACGAGAAAAAAGTGGGGCGTTGGTGGGCGCAGATGGCCACTGGTACCGTTTTAACAAAGACCGAGGCAATTCTCTATAATGTGCGCTAATCAGTGGAGTGTACAGCTACTGTGTCGTGGTCTGCCTGCCTCTGCTTTTCCATGAGCCGCAGGTGACACTAACCCCAAGCTCTGTTAGAGCGGCAATTTTTGTAGTCGACAGTTCGGCGAAGTCTATTATTATTCAGGGAGAATTGCCACGAGGCATATGTACTCAAAATTAGCGAAATACCATCAAATGAACCCATGTAGCCCTGTTTGGTGCAGGTACAGCAGCAATGAGTTAGCGCATTTTTTGTTGTCCGTTATCCAACCGGTAAAGCCATCCAGAACATTCGACTTTAGTTCGACCTCCCTGGGCAACTTGTGTCCAATATGCCGTGTACCAAGGCACAACCACTGGAGGTGACGAATGTGTGCCGTAAACACGGTGGCTGGACACCTGGAACACATTATAATGTTGTACCCTTGCAGATTTCCAGGCCCAGGCGACATCAGGTGTCAGGGCCCAGCCCAGCCTGAAGCCTCTGAAGAGAAACTCTGTCCACCCGGGACAAGGTTGCGGGAAGTAACCAGACACACGGGAGTACAAGTGCACGCGTGTCCCTTCGGGTAGAATGGACGTGCGGCCTTGGAGGAAGAGTTAAAAAATGCCATAACCTGGCATATATTACAGGCTCGGCTAAAGCCCGAGCCCGAAGCTTCTATGACCGAGCTCTTGTCAAAACTTGCACACCCGGTTCTAGCCAGGCCTGCGGGCCGGGCCGGGCCAGGTCTTTCGGCTATACCCACGACCATGTAGTGCTCTAAGCTCTCGGTGACCTTTTGTAATGAACTTGATTAGCATGAATGGTGGTAGTGAGGAGCAGAGGTAGAACACCGTGCTTCTAATCCGAAGGTCGTAGGTTCGAACCCTCCTCCAGTCCACTACATTTTCAGGCATGGAGTGGCGCCTGACATCGGAAAAAAATTGCCGAGAGCTAGTGGGGCTATACTAGTCATGGTGCAACCAAATAAGGAAGGCCCACTAAGCTTCAACAAAGGTACTTCCTCACCAGAACAGGAATTGGCCTCCCTTGTGCAGTATTCGGCCACTACCTCCCTCACGACTCCTATAATTAACACATGGCCCTCAGTCCCCAGCGGCTGCGGAGCACCTGACCAACGCGGCGGTCAGACCTGCGACGTGGCAGAGGGTGCTAAGAATCTCTGGGCCTGGACAGGCCGCCACTTGGAACTGAACCTGGCAACGTTCAACACGCGCACCCTATCGAGTGAGGCTAGCTTAGCAGAGCTGCTTGAGGAATTATCAGGCATTTATTGCCTGGTTTATTATTGACCTTAGTGAGGTTAGAAGACCCGGTGAGGCTTATACAGTGCTGACTAACGACCACGTCCGCTGCTACAGAGGTCTTCCAGATAAGAGAGAATACGGGGTATGATTTCTAATCCGTAAGGACATAGCGGGTAACATTGATGAATATTCTACAGCATTAATGAGAGGGTAGCAGTTGTCGTAATAAAGCTGAATAGGAGGTATAGAATAAACCTCCAGTCATGATGACGAAGAAATAAAACAGTTTTATGAAGATGTTGAATTAGCGATCAGAAAGGTGCAAACTCAGTATACTGTAGTCATGGGCGACTTCAATGCAAAAGTGGGGGAAAAGCAGGCTGGCGAGCAAGCATTTGGCAACTACGTACGGCATCGATTCTAGGAACATTAGAGAAGAGATGTTGGTAGAACTCGCGGAAAGGAATCGGCTCTGAATAATGAATACCTTCTTCAGGAAGCGTAACAACAGGAGGTGGACCTGGAAAAGCCTTAATGGAGAAACAAGAAATGAAATAGATTTTATACTCTCTGCCGATCCCAGCATAGTGCAGGATGTATAAGTATTAGGTAGGGTAAATTGCAGTGACCATAGGTTAGTGAGGTCTAGGATTTCTCTGAATTTGAAGAGAGAAAGAGTAAAATTAGTCAAGAAGAAACAAGCCAACCTAGACGCAGTAAGGGTAAAAACATACCTGGTGCTCGCAAACAAATATGCAGCTTTACAACAGAAAGATAAAGCAAACTTAGAGGTAATGAATGAAACCGAAACTAGGCTGTTTTCAGAAGCAGCAATTGAAGTGGGAGGTAAGGCACCAAGGCAACCAGTATGTAAGCTCTTGCAAGAAACAAAGGACCTCATAAAGAAACGACAAAGCATGAAAGTTTCCAACTCAAGAGATCAGATAGAATTCCCTGAACTGTCAAAACTGATCAACAAGAAGAAAATAAGGGATATTCAAAATTATAACGTGGGAAAGATTGAGGTGACCGTAAAATATGGGCGCAGCATGAAATCAGTGCGAAGAAAACTTGGCTTAGGACAAGGCAATATGTATGCACTGAAAGATAAGCAGGGTAATATCATCAGAAATTTCGATGACATAGTAAAAGCAGCGGAATAATTCTATAATAGCCTGTAGAGTATCCATAGCAGCCAAGCTACTTTCAAACGAATAGTGATGACCAGGATACAGAGGCTCCTTCTGTAACTAGCGATGAAATTGGAAGGGCCTAGCAAGACATGACCCGGGGAAAATCTGCTAGAGAAGATGGAATAACAATCGATTTAATAAAAGGCGCAGGAGATATCATGCTTAAAAAAAAACTGTCAGCCCTTCCACTGGGGTGGAGATGGAAGACCAGCGAAGCTGTACTATGGTAGGAATTATGTATTTCCAATTATGACTATTAAGATGTGATGGTGTAATTGACGAGAACAAAGGGAACCGACGGGCCCTATTTTTATTATCATATCATAAGAAGCCAACAAACAATGACACCAAGGACAACATAGGGGAAATTACTTGTACTTACTATTATTTATTTATTATTTATTTATTAATACTGTCAACCCACAATGGGTCATTACAGGAGTGGAAAGTACAGAAAGAACAGACAAAGCGGTACATTCCTTGGCAGGTAGTGAAACATCATGTTACTTGGCAAAAGTAACATGCGGTATGGATCACAACATTACACTTGTATTACTGTCTTCATAGTTCAACAAATATTCTGACGGATGAACACTTTCTAGGAAACCACTACAGAGGTATGCTCATAAACAAAATAAGGCCAGAGGGGACAAATTATGTAAAATATATAGACTTAACCTTTTCCTGAAATTCACCAATTGATGATAGTTTGACTATAGTGTCTGGTAGCCCGTTCCATTCATTGATAGCCCTAGGGAAAAAACTAAATTTAAAAGAATCAATAAAGACAGAGGGAGGGAGAATGTACATACTGTGCCTGTGTCTGAAATAGGTGTCAGGTTGGATGATAAAGTATTCGTTTTTATTTATGCTAACGAGATCGTGAATGACAAGAAAGAGAAATTTCAGTCTTTCGAGGGAAATTGTTTCATTTCACCGGTTCGTTCCCCACCTGCGGACAGTTGTTTTTTCATCCGTTTTCATTTCTACTATTTTACCATTTCTTTAATTCAATTAGTAAGTACAAGTAATTTCCCCTATGTTGTCCTTGGTGTCACTGTTTGCTGGCTTCTTCTGAGATGGTGTAACTGGTTATTTCAACTATTAAATAGTGAGAAATATATATGATCCGGTGGTTTTCATTTATTTAGTGACCACAGGGGCCATGGCCAT
Organism: Dermacentor silvarum; assembly: GCF_013339745.2. Taxonomy (NCBI): domain Eukaryota; kingdom Metazoa; phylum Arthropoda; class Arachnida; order Ixodida; family Ixodidae; genus Dermacentor; species Dermacentor silvarum. The sequence goes on from NC_051155.1 coordinate 223,665,646, forward strand.
ATGGTCGCTACGGTAAACCGGCATAGGGTGTACGGCAAAGGTTGGCACGTTCTTCATAAACACGTCACCAACGCAGCACGCGTTCAGTGCGAACGTGGGCGAAACGCCGCCGCCATCGACAACAGTTCTGCGCGTTGTATGTGTGACCGCACACAACCGCTGTCAAAACGCTGGTGTGAGCAAGCGCGTCAGCAGCAGCGAATGAAGGTTCATGCGGTGTATCGCTTCAACGGAAACTGAGCGGCGAAAGCACAGCGCATACAAAGGTAGGAGCCGATGTTGCAGATCGCTTTCAAGATACGGTGCGCGCGACCGCCCGGCGCCGCGCAAAGTACAAGTTGTTCGCAGAGCAGAAGCCGCAACCCTTCCCTCCTGCGCTGCCTTCCCGCTGTCCTCCTTTCGCGTGGGAGATTAGGTCGCCAGTTCCCCTTGCACCCGGTGGCAAGATACGCATTTGGTGCCGCAGTTAAACCTCGCCTCGCCTCCCTCCCTCCCGTCCCCCGACGGCCTTTCGCGCGACGGAAGAAGTGGCGTTTGCTCTCCTCCTGTGCGTTCGCTCCCCGTGAAAGCGTGCGTCCCTCGCGCGCTTTCACTCGCACATGCAGCATACGGCCAATGACTAGTTTTTTTCTACATCCTGACGCGACCATCGAAGACCGAGCCCTTTACAGCTTCCGCTGTAAAAGCTTGCGGCCCTTCATACGCAATGACTCATGACTTCAAGTGTACCAGAGAACTGGAAGAATGCCAACATTATACTAATCCATAAGAAGGTAAACGTTAGAGAACTGAAAAATTATAGCCCCATTAGCTTGCTTTCAGTACTGTATAAAATATTCACCAAAATAATTTTGCAATAGAATCAGGGCAACACTTGACTTCAATAAACCAAGAGAACAGGCTGGCTTCAAGAAGAGATATTCTACAATGGGTCACATCCATGTAGTCAATCAGATAATCGAGAAATCTGCGGAGTACAATCATCCTCTCTATATGACTTTCATAGATTATGAAAAGGCATTTGATTCAGTAGAGATACCAGCATGCAGTCATAGAGGCATTGCGTAATCAAGGCGTACAGAAGGCACATGTGACTATCTTTGGAAATATCTACAAAGATTCCACAGCTACATTGGTTCTCCACAAGAAACGTAGAAAGTTACGTATCAAAAAAAGGGTCAGGCAAAGAGACACAATATCTGCAATGCTATTCGCTGCATGCTTAGAAGTATTCAAGCTCTTAAATTGGCAGACTTAGGAGTGAGGATCAACGGCGAATATATCAGCAACCTTCGGTTTGCAGATGACATTGTCCTATTCAGCAACAATGGAGACAAATTGCAACGAATGATTGAGCACCTTAATCGAGAAATTGTAAGAGTCATGTTGAAGATTAATATGCAAAAGACAATGTTCAATAGCCTGGCAAAGGAACAAGAATTCAGAATCGCCAGTCAGCCTCTAGAGTCTGTAATGGAGTACGTTTATCTAGGCCAATTACTCACAGGGGACCCTGATCATGAGAAGGAAATTTACAGAAGAATAAAATTGGGTTGGAGTGCACACGGCAAGCAATGCCAAATCCTTACTGGGAGCTTACCACTGTCGTTGTAGAGAAAAGTGTACAATCGTTCCACTGTACCGGTGCTAACATATGGGGCAGAAACATGGAGGTTAACAGAGAAGCTCGAGAACAAGTTAAGGACCGCACAAAGAGCGATGGAACGTAACATGTCAGGCCTAACGTTAAGAGACAGGAAGAGAGTGGTGCGGATCACAGAGCAAACGGGGATAGCCGATATTATAATTGACATTTAGAGGAAAAAAATGGAGCTGGGCAGGCCGTGTAATGCGTAGGATGGATAACCGCTGGACCATTACAGTTACAGAGTGGATTCCAAGAGAAGGGAAGTGCAGTCGAGGACGGCAGAAAACTAGGTGGGGTGATGAAGTTAGGAAATTTGCAGGTGCAAGTTGGAATCAGCTAGCACAAGAAAGGGTAATTGGAGATCGCAGGGAGAGGCCTTCGTCCTGCAGTGAACACAAATATAGGCTGATGATGATGATGACAATTAGCATGACGATGGTGATGGTGAAAATAATTGCGGCGAAAATGACATATATCCTCCGGGTTCTGACTGAGCAAGTCTGTTTGATGACATTTCCTAAATTTAATGTTTTGTTTTTTCATCATCGATTACCTCCTCGAGCAACTTTTTTTCATCGCCCCTACCTACAGCTTGTCGTGACATAAAATGGAGTCAATATAGTTGATGGCGCTCCTGTCCTCGTCATTTGCGATGTTCCGCTTATGAGACAGGAAATAATTGAGAAGTAGGAGATGTATACGGTACAGCATGCTATTTATCTCGAAGGTCTATATGTATTCATATTCTCTTGTTAACAGCTCACATCGTCATGATGGGCCGCCCCCTTTTCCTTCGCTAATTGTATGATCGAGACGACCATTTTTTATGTCCCGTCAAAACCGATTATAGGAGTCAACTGCGAGAGGTGCAGCGCACTTCAGTCCTTTCTAAACCTAAATGCAATTTCGCTGAAGTGTATTTTTGGCTTTGTACAGAACAGGACCTCACACAAGAATTGATCCTCTCTCTCCCTCTCTCGTTCATTCTTTGTGTCGAAAGCTGCCAGGGTATTGAGACGGGAACCCAAAGGACGTGTACGTAATGTTCGGTTATACCTCTATATAATGGCCAAGTTTGTTCGATCCGCCGTTACGTCGGTTACGCTGACGTGCTCGATCGAGCGAGTTGGCAGCGGCACGTAATGGGCCCGCGCTTTGTCATTTCAGGTTCATTTAAGCTGCGCAGTGTGCGCAACGCTTTCTTGTCGTTTTTTTTTTTCTTGTCCTTTTTTTACTTTATTTTTTCGTGCTGCGATGAAGAATTGGAGCAACAATACGCGGGCGAATGATCTTTCGCGCGCAATTATTTATTGTCGTTATTATTATTTTTTATCTCATCAGAGCATTAGGTTAAGTTCTGGTTAGTTCTCGAATTCTGTACATGAGACAAAGGAAGCTAAATTTAAATAAGAAAAGAACACGGATAAACATGTCAAAAAAAAAAAAATGTCGACGCTCCAGATCACAATAGCTGCCTAAATGACACGAGCCACATTGATTTACCTCGACGCGTGATGACGTCGCGTTCCAGCTAGTCAGAAAGTAAAGCCGATCGACAAGTGATAAACACCGCTTTCAGAGTGTGTACGAAACTACCGTGACTATACCGGCTTACTTCTCTGTGGTGCCGCATGATAACGCTGCTGTCACACCGGATAAGGCAATAACTGACTATGGGCACGGCATTATTGAAGTCCGGCGTGCCGTCCGTATACTGCCAGCGCACTATATAGTCAGCGACCCACACATTTGTCACATGGCGGTCGCCAATTGAGGTATACTGTACTGTGATGTACTGGTACTAAGAGGGGGAGGGGGGGGGGGGGGGTAGGAGGTACTGTATTGTACTGTACTCTGCACTGTTGCGTGCATGTTGCATTTTCGGCCCTCGCGATGGTTACTTTACGCTATAGGATATCCCGCTTTCAATATGCAGAACGCGTTTATTGTGTCATGTTTGGCAGTTCGGAGCCTGTGGTGCGTCTTGGCCGCCACGGAGCAAAAGGCACGATTTGAACGCACGGTTTGACGGCGACAAGCCGCTCGCGGATGTCGCACATGGCTAACGCGCCAGCACTATATAACTGAAAACTTTATTTCTTTTTTCTAGAATAGTGGCTCATATATGGTGCTACGATAAAGAAGCGGTCTAGCCTAACGCAGTACGCGTATATACATATATACACGTATACACATGCACGCACACATTCATGCGTAGGCGTACACATGCGAAAGTGGCCTTGAACTGCCAATTTCACTGTGAGAATGGAGCCTCAAAAAATGTCTTAGAGCACCCTTCACTTTGCAAAGCGCGTACGAAGTGCCTATACAAATTTTGTAGCGAAGCTGTCTATATGGCTAGGATCCCGGGCTGTCTTCGTGACGTAACGTCGACATAAAAATCATCATCATCAATGGCTCGATCATGCCCCCGTTAAGGCAGAGTTGCTACAAGCACTGAGCAAAGTGAAGCGAACAGTGCATGCATTCTTTGGAATCACGCATACAACATGCAGAACAGCATACGTTTCAATAAAGAACAAGCTCAAAGCAAGCATCTGAACCACATAATTGATGATAAGGTTGTGCGTACATGCAATATATGCGAAACACGTAGCGCTTCATATATATATATATATATATATATATATATATATATATATTTGAATAGGTGAACATGCCTTGCAAGCTCACCGGCTAGAATTCGTAAATTGCAATATGCCCTGTGAAATAATTAGTTAGAAACCTAATCAGTGAGGTGGTGTTAATTTGTCGGCTATGCATATCGATTTCTCGAACACTGGATGTCCTCCTCTTCTAGCAATCCAGTTCGAGTGTGGTATCTGCCACAGGCGATTAAAAAAATTAACTTGCATTCCAGCCCTGCGAACGTGGATGTCCAGCGAAGCTGTTGAAAACCACCACTACGGCTGCTGAGGGGGATACGCAATGCTTTATGGCTTTAGAGTAATCGTATATAGTAATGAGAGTAATTGTAATTTTGACCGCACGCCGCCGCCCATAGCGGTGCAGCAACAACATTGAAATCAGTTGATAGCCTGGCTATTTTATACACGAAAGGCTAGGGACATCACTTCCCACGTCGCAAGCTGCCATCGCCGCCGCAGCTTGCGCAACAGTAATCTTTACCGGGAAACCTATGCGGGGAGCGCTACGTGCTTCGCATTGCATATAGGCACAACCTTATCATCAATTATGTGGTTCAGATGCTTATTTTGAGCTTGCTCTTCATTGAAACGTATGCTGTTCTGTATGTTCCGTATATATATTGTGAGACGACGCCCGGGACGAAGGCAGAGCTCTTGTATTGTCACACAGCGCGACACAGCCCAAGAACACCAACCCAACAAAATGATGATGATTATGAGGATGGGTACATACACATGAAGACGATGATGAACTGCACAGTTATCGCTCACACTAACTCCCCCCCTCACGAAAGCGGCCGGTGGGGCAGCGAGTCAGAAACGGTCGGAACGCCGAAGATACGGCTTCACGCGAGAGACGTGAACAATTTCAGTGCTGCGGCAACGGCGGTCAGTAACCGAGGTAACAGGAGTTACGCGATTGTTCACGGCAGATGTTCTTTCAAGCACGGTATATGGGCTGCGATACCTGTGTAGAAATTTTTCACAGAGCCCTGGCACTCGACCAGGTGTCCACAGGAGCACTTCGTCGCCTGGGTGGAACGAAATGACACGACGGGTCACATCACAACGGACTTTCCTCTTGTCCTGAATGGTCGCGGTGTGGGCGCGCGAAATTTCGCGGTAGTGGGTGACGCGGGCGGCGAACTCCTCTGGTAGAGATGTGGATGGAACAGAAGGCGTAGAGAGAAAGGTGGTGTCTAAAACAAAAGACGGTGCACGGCCGTACACGAGGAAAAAGGGGCTGTAGTTTGTTGTGCGTTGAACGGCAGTATATTATATGCAAACGTGACGAAAGGAAGTATAGTGTCCCAGTTTGTGTGGTCGGGTTTTACATACATGGAGATCATGTCGGACATAGTTCGATGGAAACGCTCGGTAAGACCATTGGTCTGGGGATGGTACGCAGAGGTGGTCTTATGGATGGTGTTTGAGGCTTGCAGGACTTCAGCAAGAACATGGGAAAGGAATGTCTTGCCACGGTCACTTAGAAGAACACGAGGCGCACCGTGGCGCAAGATGACTTGCATGCAGGACAAACTCGGCGACCTCAGAGGCCGCACCAAAAGGAAGAGCTGCCGTCTCAGCGTAGCGAGTGAGATGGTCCACGGCGGTGACAATCCAGCGGCGACCCGCGGGTGTAAGCGGAAGGGGTGCGTATAAGTCGATGCCCACGAATTCAAAGGGAACGGATGGGCACGGCAATGATTGTAAAGGGCCGGCGGGAAGAGAGGTTGAACGTTTTCGATGTTGGCATGACGCACACGAACTGACGTACTTGGCAACACTAGTAGACAGGCCAGGCCAGAAACAGCGAGTCTTAATGGGTCGTAGGTTTTATGAAATCCTAAGTGGCCAGCCGTTGCGTCGTCGTGAAAAGCTTTTAAAATTTGCAGTCGAAGTGAGCGAGGGACGAATGGGACCCATCGGTGACCGGTAGGGTGCTAAACTTGCCGCAATAATGAGCCATCATGAAGTTTAAACCGTGCCAGTTGTCGTCTTAAGCGGCTGTTGGGAGGACGGGATAAGCCAGTGATCCGGTCGATAATTGTGCGGCAGTACGTATCTGCACGTTGGAGGGAGGCGACGTCTTCTGAGGACAGAATGTCAACCGGAGTGACGAACCGTACCGGGGCCTTGGTTGGGGTCGGTTGGCTGGGTGGTGCCGAACGGAGGGAAGGTGAGACATGGGCATTTGGCGACAGCGGGCAACGAGATAAAGCGTCAGCATCTTGATGTTGCCTGCCAGACCTAAATGTGACAGTGTAGTCGTACTCCTGCAAACGCAGAACCCAGCGGCCAAGGCCTCCGGACAAATTCTTCAGGGAGGACAACCAACACAGAGCATGGTGGTCAGTCACAATTGTGAATTGGCGGCCATATAAACAGTGGCGAAACTTTTGTATGGACCATACGGTGGCGAGGCATTCTTGTTCGGTGATAGTATAGTTTCGCTTAGCAGGAGAAAGAGTACGACTCGCGTAGGCCACGACTTGCTCTTCAGACACGTGGTTCCGCTGTAGCAGGACAGCGCCTATTCCATGCCCACTTGCGTCAGTGTGGAGGATAGTAGAGGCTGCGGGATCAAAGTGACGAAGCACTGGTCCTGATGTGAGGCTTCGCTTGAGGGTCTGAAAGGCGGCTTCACATTCATCCGTCCAGGTAAAGGGTGTGGTCGTGGTCAGGAGTTTATGAAGAGAAGCTGCGATAGTCGCGAAGCCACGGACAAAGCGGCTGAAATACGGCGCTAATCCGAGAAAGCTGCGAAGGTCTTTAGGTGTGGTTGGTGTTGGGAAGTGCTGTACAGCAGCGACCTTGTCGGGATTTGGCTCAATGCCGTGCTTGCTGACCACGTGACCTAATACTTTGATGCTGCGGCTCGCAAATCGACACTTCTTAGTATTGAGCTGGAGGCCGGCCTTGGCTAGACACGTGAGAACGTCGTCTAAACATTCTAGGTGCTGGGAGAAGCTGGACAAAAAGATGACAATGTCGTCCAGGTAACATAGGCATGTTTTCCATTTGAGGTCGCGTAGTACGGTATCGATCATTCGTTCAAATGTGGCTCCGTTGTCAAGACGTGATAATAATAGGCTTTTGAACAAGCTTATAAGGCATCTCCTTTCGCTTCCCCAGGATGGTGGTGGTGGTGAAAACTTTATTGAGTTGTTGAGCCTTATGCGGTTACAGGATGTGCGTGATAAGAGCTTCAGCGGGTTCATAGCCTTGAGGCACTTTGCTTTAAGATACTTTAGGTGTGGGACAAAAGTTAATTTGCAGTCAAAATGATCCCTAAAAATTTGTGTTCCTGACTAACATATAAACGAGAAGAAAGGGAATGGAGGGGCCCGATTATTATTAATCATATCATAAGAAGCCAACAAACAATGACACCAAGGACAACATAGGGGAAATTACTTGTACTTACTAATTGAATTAAAGAAATGACAAATTAATGGAAATGAAAATGGATGAAAAAACAACTGTCCACAGGTGGGGAACGATCCCACGTCTTCGCATTACGCGTGCGATGCTCTTACCATTGAGCTACCGCGGAGCCATTTTCCCATCCACTTTCTGGGGTATCTATGTTTTTACAACTAGAACTAACCCTGGGAGTGTTACCCAGCGCTACCACTCACAAACCATGGCGGCGGATGTGGAACATCCTTTCTGCCGCAGGCGTCACGAGCACGTGATCTTTTTGGGTCATGGCAACTGGTCAATAAACCCACATATGCTACCTGAAAGCATCAATGCTGCCGGATTCGGGCCCTCGTTATGTAAAGAAGGAGAAGAAAGGGAATCGAGAGGCCCAATTATTATTAATCATATCATAAGAAACCAACAATGACACCAAGGACAACATAGGGAAAATTACTTGTACTTACTAATTGAATGAAAGAAATGACAAATTAATAGAAATGAAAATGGATGAAAAAAATCTCACAGTTTCGCCCTAAGGGCGAAGTAATGAATGCGATAGCAACACAGCAATGTCATACGAAGTAAGGTGAGCGGCTTTGGTAGCAATATGAATTGTAGTAAACATGAGCTGATTAAGTAAGCAGGTGTGCTGCGGCGTAAGTAGACCGACATGAAGAGAGACTCGATGACCACGAGAAGGCGCGTGTGAAACGGTGGTGTTGATGAGAAGCGCTTACCGTGGGCAGCGCGTGCGAAGGGACACACCTGTAGTGCTGCACTGCCGATCTGGGCAGCATTGCATGTGTAGCGTGCGTTGGAAAATGTGGCCCGACTATTACTAACTGAATGAACAAGCGTGGTGTTAGTTAGTTATTTGGGGTTTAGTGGCGCAAAAGCAACTAAGGCTATGCTGCGCCAAACACAAGGTGTTATGAGTAAAAATTTAAAAACAGCAAAGGCTGTGGTGTGAGCGCGCACAAACAAACATGAATAGATCACACTGAATGAGTGCAGCCAACGACTGTCAAAACGCTGGCAGCGAGCGCATACGCCGCGCAGCGGGCGAAGGTACGTGCGGTCTATCGCTTCAACGGAAACTGAGCGGCGAATGCACGGCGCATAAAGGTCAGAGCCGTGTGGAGATAAGAGACTGTGCGGGCGAGCGAGCGACGAGCGCGGTTGTTGGCAGAGTAGGAGTGCGCCCCCCCCCCCCCCCCCCCGCGCGCGCGCTCCCTCCGGCGCTGGCTTCCCGCTTTCTTGCTTGCGCGTGGGTGATTGAGTGCGTTCGCTCTCCGTGATAGCGCGCGTCCCCGCACGCTTCCGCTCGGGCATACGACGCGCGGCGAAGATTTTATCTATAGGGAACCTCACGGCGACGGCGACGGCGACGACGACGGCGACGGCAGAAATCCGGTTGAAGTGTCCATATAATTGCTATCGCAATAAAAACAACTGTCCAGTCCTGAAGCAGGAGGTCGCCGCTCGCCATCTTTGTAACTTTGTAGCCGGGACCAATTGTTTCGGTGAGACTTTTCGCAGCAATGAAAAGTGAAATCATTCTTACGGTCTTTTAATGATTTTCACTATGAATTGCATGAAATCGTGGGAAGATTTCTTTGCGTTGAAAGAATAATTGAGCTGTTTCTTCGGTGCGCCCTCTTTTTGAGAGAGGACAATCAGGCAGTTTAGAGAATGATGGTAATGCTATACAGGTTTATTGATTTCGGCAGCGATGGTAGCCGCCCACCACGGAGCCCAACAAGGGGACGGTACAAGGTTTGAAGATTACCTGCACACGCCAGCTATACACCGCCACTATAACCTAATATATATACCCAAGGCTGTATATAATACACAAGGTTAACCCTTGCCGCCCCGAAAATCAGAAGCAAAAGGAAGCGAGTAGAAGACAGGAAAGATTGAAAGTGACAGAGAAAGACAAAGATTGAAGAGAAGTACATGAAAAGGCGACTGCCAATTTCCTCCGGGTGGGTGAGTCCGGAGGTACCGTCTACGTGAAGCGGAGGCCAAAGAAAGAGGTGTGTTGCCTCCGCCGAGGGGCCGTAAAGGTCCAAACACCCGGCTTTGGCTCAACCCCCAGGATCCCCTTTTCCCCGGACACGGCTAAGCCGCCCACGGCTACACGCGGGATGTTCCAACCCTCATGTGCTCGAGTACGTGGTGTCGCAACACACCAAACGCCTGCTGACGCAGACGCCCCTGCGGGGAATCATATACTGAAGGCAACAAACAAAAAACACCATATATATATATATATATATATATATATGAGAGAGAGAATCGGGATTTAAGGAAATGATATGACGAAGTGAAGTAAGTGAAATTCCCCTTGAAATCCTCAGAAACATTCATAGTGCAGTACATATAATAATGGGATATAAAGAAGTAATACATAAAACGAAGTAATTCCGGTTTCCCCTTCAACTTCGTTATAACGCACTTATCCGTTATAGAAACGCTATAAATTAGTTATTGTGAACTCGGTGAAAGCCGACGTTAGTACTAGAGTGGCAATGCCTTGAAATCCATCCTTTTAGCTGAGAGAAGGGTTAATTGCCGGCTGAGAAGACGGTCCGGCTCCACGTCCTCGCTACTAGTCGGCAAGAAGGATCACTTGATTTTTATTACGCAAAAGAACAGCGATTATTATTGCGATAGCAATTATATGGACACTTCAACCGGATTTCTGCCATCGGCGTCGCCGTCGCCGTGTGGTTCCGTATAAAGTCCAAGGGCGATAAAATCGTCGCCGCGCGCCGTATGCGCGAGTGAAAGCGCGCGGGGGACGTGCGCTATCATGGAGAGAGAACGCACGGCGGAAAACAAGCGCGACCGTCGAGAGAAAGTGCGTGGGGGTATGGGAGGGAGGGAGGCGGGCCTACGCTGTGCTGCTTCACCAAATGTTTATCTTGCAACTGGGCGCAAGGGAACTGGCCACTCAATCTCCCACGCGAAAGCAAGAAAGCGGGAAGGCAGCACGGGTGGGAGGGGGGGCAGCTTCTTCTCTGCCAACAACTTCTTTTCTGCACTTTGCCCGGCGGTGGTGGTCGCCCGCACCGTCTCTTATCTCCACACCGCTCTGACCTTTGTATGCGCTATGCATTCACCGCTCAGTTTCCGTTGAAGCGATAGACCGCGCGGCGCGAACCTTCGCGCGCTGCGGCGGCTGCGCTTGCTGGCATGCAGCGTTTTGACAGTAGTTGTCTGCGGTCATTCAGTATGATCTATTCATGTTTGCTTGTGCGCGCTGACACCACGCTTGTTAATTCTATTAGAATGTGTCCAAGTTTATGCAGCCGATAAGACTACTATCCCTACTCCGAGTAGCTCTCTACTAATTTGCTATTGTAATTGATGCTTCGCCTTTCGGGCGAAACTGCGACATTTTTTTTCTCTATAGGCACCGTGCATTGCAGTTTGCGCGCGATCTATGCGCCACTACAAGTGAAGCTTTGGGACGGCCAGTGTCAAAACCAGCAAAACTGGAGAGACGTTGTATACATTCGCCGTGATACTTTCGATCGCTTATCACGAAAGAAGACTGTCCGAGTTGTGAAAATATCAAAGTGCGCATGCTCTGCATATGATAGCACGCGTTTGCAATCGATATGAGCAGTGGGAACAATTGTGAGCTTGATATCGTCAAAGCGCAGGGCATGCCTCTCAAACGAGCGACGATAAGGAAGCCGTTGTCGTTCGGAATGGCGTATCATTTGCATCGCCTCTCTAGCGGCCGGCGTTGGGAATACTGGGGCGAAACATGAAATGTCGTAGCGCCATCTGAACAATGAACGGTGCCCATACTGAAAGTCCTTCCGCAGTGAACTGTGCCGTCGTGCGACATTTGCGAAAACTTCGATCAAACTGGACGGTTTGACTCGATAACTTACATACACTTGAAATCGACACACAGCATGGTGGAACGAGCACATGGCGAAATAAGTAATTGTATATCTTACGACAAACATCATTGCTGCGCTAGTCGCGGTACATTAAGATCAAGAAGAGATGCAACGCATAAGGTGAACGGGGGACACGGATTGGCGAAGTCTTTCAACTATAATGATCGGAAGCCAGAAATTCGGGCAGATGTCCGCACATATGCGCAGCGAGGAATGGAACAGTATGGCCCGAACAAATAACTAGAAAAACGATGTGAAATATGGACGAAATCGTTTAGTCACGTCGCCATGCCAAGAACCTTTCCTCCTTGCTAACCGATGAAATCGACGTACTATATATCTCTCGCGCGCGTGCGCTGCCCACACTATACCTGCAGCCCCTCCATCTCGTCTGCTGCCTGGCCACAGCCAACACCACCTAGACAGCGCAAGGCCTGTTCACTCCAAACCATGACGTCATGCTACGTGACCCGAAATTTCCATTGCCAAGGCTATAGCATGACGAAAGCGGTGACGTCAAAATCACCAGGCTTTACTCGGGAGCATCCATAGTAGATTATATGGCAGTCGGGCCAGGTGTAACAGGTATAGCATGACATCGTGGATCGGAGTGAACAGGCCTATTGCTATCTAGGTGGTGTTGCCACAGCACATACCTGCAGATTGTAAACTGAGCGGGTGGGGGGATCGCGCTGACACAGCATAAATAAAGAAAGAACGCGCGTGCGCTGCACGTGGTGCGCCGCAGAGCTGCGCGCGTGCTCACCAAGGTCAGGCCTAACGCCTTGTGGCGCACCGAGGCAGCGGGCGAGGCGAGCAAGTGGAAGACGCTCATGAGCAGTTCGAAGCAGCACTCGCGCAGCCCGGCACGATGTCGAAGCAGCAGCGACCCGAGAGCCTCGAGCGCTGCCTCGACGAGTGGCGGGTCGTCCTGGCAATGGCTGATCCAGCGAAGCGCCACGACGAGCACGAGACGCGGCTCGCCCGGCTTCGACAGAGCGCCCGGGTGCCATCGCACCAGCTCGAGCAGGGCCAGCTCGTGGCTGCTCGGCCCGCCGTCGGTGCCGCGCTGCAGGGCCATGCGAAGACCCCGCCGGCCGCATCGCCGCAAGGCCCGGCCGCGCAGCATCGTACCCGTCGGCTCAGCGCGCCTCCGACTGCACCTTGTTCGGCCTCGGCGCGTGCTTTTAGGCCTGCGGAGGACTCTTCCTTTTCCTCTGCCTCGTCGGATGGCAACCAGCCGGACGCAGGTCAGCATCGCTCGCCTGCTTTTGTAGCTGGCTTGCTTGTTTTGGTTTTGATTTTACTGGTTTCACGGAATACAACGGCGTCAGCATAGTTAGTCGACAACGCTGGATCCTTAGCCATACAATATAGTCAGTATAGTTAACGTCGAGATGTTTAGCCATAGCCTCGTTATGGATCTTGGCACTTCTACACAGGGGGAAAAATGACGTCATATCCATCCTTTGGAGATGATTGGCGAATTTCACCCGATTAGCTATAAATTTTATGATGTGTGCGTAATTGGTCATGATGTATTTTTTATGATGATTATTTATGAAAAGCGGCGCATACCCTGTGACCCAAGTTGGCGTCAAAGAAGTTTATTCGAATGCGGTACTTACCCGCGGTGAGCCAAGTTGGCGGGAAAGATAGGTTCATGCATGGAAGAGCGACACACACCCTGTGACGCGTATACCCAGTGACCCAAGTTGGTCCGACGGTTGGTTTCGAATCCGGTTCCCTCAACACAGCAGCTCGATGCTCTACCTAGTTGACCATTAACTATCCATTGACCCGATTTGGTGTGAAAGAGGTCAGACGTGGACTCGCACACACATACATACATGCATACATGCACACATGCATACATACATACATGCATACATACATGCATACTTATCGCTAACTAGGCGAAGTTCCCGAAGCATACTAATGGCTTTGATAAACGATACATTCGCATGGGCACAAAATAAACAAAAAGACACGGCGCAGTCTGTCTCAATAGCGAAACCAAAAAGCCTCCGGCCCAGGTAAATCGGTTCTGCTGTAACCCGCAACGTAGAGTACGTTGCATAAGTGAAATTTGTCATCCACTCAAGGGCTGTCGTGTTATACTGTCGAGCAGATGGCTATTTTTAATACGATTAGTATTCTCAAGATACCTCGCACACTTTGATAATAATGATGATTAGAATGATGATGATGATGTTTGTCATCAGTGCATGCAGTGTTTTGGTCACCTGGTAGGGTATATTCTAAGACCTGTAATGGGTAGATCATCAGGCTGTTATGCTGAGGGAACCATGTTCGAAACCAACCGTTGCACCAACTTGGATCACTAAGTATGCGACTTCTTTCATGCCAACCTGGGTCACTGGGTCACTGCGGCCAATGGACGTGTGCCGCATTTCGATGAACCTTTAAAAACTAATGACACAAACAGTTTTAAGAAACAATGGCAGCTCTCGAAAGATTTCTCAACTGGGTATGAGCCGCTCTTCAATGACAAAAAAAAATTCTACAAAATTTATCCGGCGCTCGGAGGAATTGAATCCGCCTCATACATATTCAGACAAACTTGGCCGAATTCAGACAGGCGCCGCGCGCGGACTTCGCGGGGGTGCCGCTAGATGGCGAAGTCTGTCCAGAGGGGTGCGCGAGGAAGAGCCCGGCCACATACGTGCCTCACACGTGACGCGTTTCGGCAATACGGTGTCGCTACAGTGCTTCACTGCTAACCGCATTACCATCGACATTGATCGTGAGATGAGTTCTGGTGGAAAATTTTTTTTTTTCTTTCACGGAATATTCCTCCATCTTGCGGGTTTCCACAAGACCGATATGTATACACAGTCGATCCCGGATATATCGAATCTGAAGGGGATCACAAAAAAGTTCAATATATAGGTAATTCGATATATAAAATAAAAATTTTCGACGGGATTGTACTGCTGTTTGTTATACAAAATAATTTGTTATATGTGCGTTCGATATATTCGGGTTCGACATGTATATGCCATATTTATCTTCTTCGAGTTGTCCATTAATTCGGCCTATCACCCTGCGATCTGCTGGTTTCCTGGTTAGCTCGGACGGTAAAGCGGCCGCGTGGCAAAGGCGCGCTGGTCCCAGGTTCAATTCCCCCAGACGAAGACGAACTTCGAAGCTTTATTCCTGGCCATCTGCTGCCTAACGCGAGGCCACGGGCTCGACTGTCGGTCGCGTTCCGACGGAGCCGGATGGCGAACAAATTCGTTAACGGAAGGTTTGGGTGAATTTTATAGCACTTCAGGTGTTAATAATTAATCCAGATCCTTCCGCCACGCATTGCTTCTGTCATACATTAGAAAAATAATTTACCCCCTTGTCCACTTCTAAGGCTGTAAATTATTTGACAGTTTATTGTCCATGCGTAATCTTTGGGACATTAAACTCCACCACCTCAAACGCAAGGACCACACTGCACACAGCCTACAGTAGATATATTTAAGGAGTCTTACGCTTCAGTTCTATTCGTTTAACACCCGTCGCAGTGAGTGTCCGATACCGGAGATAACGAATTGACGTGATTGCTAGCCAATTACGAAGGACCAATGTGATAATATAAATCGTTACAAACTACGGTTCCGGTATGTGTCACCTCATCGAGAGCGAATGAAATGCGAATGGATCCGTGGTAGATAGCGCAACCTGTGCCGTATTTTCTAACGATCCACATCACTTTCCCTTATCGCCTTTTATCAGAGACCCACTAATCAGAACTGGTTTTGGCACGTAAAACCCCAGGAATAATAATATCAGAGACCCAGATCGACGTCGCCGCCGCCTCTTCCATCATCGCTGAGGTCGCCCACTCTGCACGCCGTATAAGAATGCCAAATGAAATGGAATTCTACGTAAAATATGGGGCCCTAAGGCAGTATTTTGCGGTTTTCTTTTTTCTCCTAGTCTTTTCATTTATCACCTGTGCTGTTGATCGGCGGATCCCGGCAATCGCGAATACACGCAAAATTGTCGCCCGAATGACCGCTCGGGGCACTTTGCGTCTATTCGTAGGTTTCTTTCACGCTGAGAAAAACACTTTTACGTAGCACGTATTGAGTAACAGAACGCTGTATCGGGAGTTTCTCATCTTGCTCTACAATTTTCTCATTGACGCTTTTCATCTAATTATAATATTTGAGAAGTATAATTAATTAAGACTAATTATGTAGTTAGGCGGACATCCTGTATATAAACTGAACATCACGGTGACCAGTGGTCATAGGGGAACATACCCATGCAGTAGCACATATCGGCCCCTGGGGCTATATTTTCTGTCGTTCCATTTCATTTTCGAATCTCTTCGCCCTTCGTCATTGGCTCGATCATGACTCGCACGTGGCCGGGCTGTCGTTATCGCTGGGATCGGCCACATCACGCGCCGCGTAATAACAAAAGAATGGAAAATTAAATGGAACGTTACAAAATACTGGTCCTTGTTTAACGAACGTAACGAGAGAACCCTGCACAACACTGCAGTGAGCTCAGGGAGCCGCATTATGTAAGGATTGTTTTCGCAATCCATTGTTTTTTGCATTTAATCATTGGCCCTATATAACACTGCTCGGACGTCGCGCGAAGGAGAAGGATTCGAGAAAACAGTCTTGCATAATAGGGCCACCGGAGCCTATCTTTAGCCACCATTTCATCCTATTTCTTGTCTCTCCGTGGCCAGAGCATGCACTGCACGAACTTTGATCCGCTGAGTTACCAGTTATCCTTGTTATCAACCAAGCTGCTGCTTCCGCCGGTGAGCCAAAGGTGCACTCAACTGCATCGCCTTTCGTTATCTCTCGTTATTGCATAGCGCGCAGGTAAAGGCCTCAGTGGCCGTACTTTTTTTTTACTCTACTGCAGTTTCACAATAATGTACTAGCTTCAAAGTCAAGGCTATGTGAGGCGTGTTCGTGGCACTCGAGACAGATCAGGGGACGTATTCTCGGACGGTCGCTTTCGGCGATATCACTTTGAGTGCCCGCGTATTGGTTGGTTGAGCACTACGTCACGCAAAAGCGACAGTTTACCGCCGAAAGTGATCGTCCCAAAATACGTACGTCCTCAGTTCTCGGCCTCCTGAGTGGGGGCTACATACCTGCGGAGCCTTGACAAACACAGTTACACAGTGCCAAGGTCGAGCCTTGATAAACTTCAAAGTACGCAAAAAAAAAAAAAAAAAAAAAAAACGAAATACGAGTGGCGCCTCCGCCATGAAGATTCCGCACTAGAACGCTGTGACGTAATGAATGTGATAAACGGTGAGCGAGCAAGGAGAACCTCAGCTATAGTGCTAACGTTTCAACAACGTGACTTGTCGTCATTGTTTTACTGTCGTCATCACTACAAAACCGTCATCCCATTGTCCGTCGTCGTCATATTGCCTCCGCCGTTCCATCGACGTCAATCCTTCTTCGTCATTCTATGGTAATCAAGCTGTCGTCCTTCAATTGTGATTATTCCGCCACTGTCGTACATCCGTTGCATACCACTGTTGTACATCCGTTGCATACATCCGTCGCGTACCTTCGTCTTACGATTGTCGTCATACACACGCTGTCATCCCTTTGCCCTCGTGCTGTCGTCGTCACGATGGCGTCGCTACACCATCGTCATCATTTCAGAATTGACACCTCTGGGGGGACTTTTGGGGGGACATGTACTGAAAACTTCAACTGTGTAGGTTGCATATGTGATCTGAAAACAGGCGTGAATACTCGCTTTTTCCTTATTTTTATGCGTTATACACGTCAATTAGTGGTTTTCCTCCGGTACCATCGTGAAACTATGCGGGACACTGTGTTTAGGTTGATTCGAAGTACGAAGCAATGTTCTGAGTGAAGAACGATAACTGTTTATTCTCTGTATACGCTCATTACAGCCTTTGTAGAAAGATACTCATTGAAGCGTTCCAGGGTGTCATACGTATACGGCCGCTAATCAAAATGTTTCCCAGACTCCTAAAACAACAGCACGAAATGCGTACTTGAAATTCCGTGAAGATATCAGAATTTTAAGCGGGATACGTTGAGAAACATTCCCTTTCCTGCTTTAAATCCAAGTGTTGCAGATAATTACTGAACCGTCGTTTTTCCATGTGTTTTCGTGCATCATAGGAGATTCGCAGTTTGTTTCTTCATGTCCTAGGTGAGCTAAACTTGTATTCTTCTCGCGTACTTGCGCTATTCAATATCATTAACCATGGAATACCAACAGGCCCGAATTGCAGCGGTAGTGAGCTAGGCAAAACATCTTGTTTATATCTGGGCAAAATTAGGGTCATTCCAAAAAAATTGCCTTTTTCAGTAGAATAGGTATGCAAGTTGCCCATAGGGTTATTAGTCGGCGTTACGAGTGGTGTAGAAATTAGACGGCTGCGCTCGCATAGTTACATGCAACATCAATTGAGGTCAAATATTGCGAACATAGGGGAATAATACGCCAAGTTTATGTGCAACGGCAAATGAGTGTTGATCAAATACAGATTTAAGAGGAAGCTTTATAGCTCGGGTGCTCCCGTCTATAAATACCAGTAAAAGGCGAATTCGTTTTTCTCGGCAGCCACTGCACCAAATTTAAAAGAAAAACGTAAAATCTAGTGACTGTTGGTTTGGAATTTTTGATTTAGGTCGCCATTTTTTTTATTAAAAATTGGCAAAAATCGGGAATTTCAGAAAACGAAACAAACTTACAACTCTGTAACTCAGCAATGAAAAATATCATAATTATGTCAATGGCATTTAATAGTACATCTAAAGCGGGAAAAATTAGATATGTTACACATGAATCTCAAAAAATTCAGTTATATGGAAATACGCTTTTGCAGAACCCTTGTACACAACGTATAACGAATTCACGTAAGATATAAATTGACATATCGTACTTGTCCGCTTTGAATGATCTAATAGATGCCGTTTACAGAACCGCGATATCTGTTCTTGATGCAGAGCTATTAATTTGTAAACTTCGTGCTTCTATTTTTTTTCTCGAAGTTTCGCATTTTGGAAAATTCTTTTTTTTAATGCAGGCCCTAAATCGAAATACCACTTCGAACATTCACTACAATTTAACTTTCTATCTCAAATGCAACAAATTTCGTTAAAATCGGTCTAGGAGTTATGTCAGAAAAGCGTCTCTGCGTTTTACATGTATTTGAATAGGCCGCGTCGGAGTTGGGTCCGAGCTACACCGTGGCCCGAGCCGAGCTAAAGCTTCCTCTTAAACAAAAATTGTAAGTATTCGAAAGCATCACGCTGCGGTTATTAGCTAGGTTTACCAATATCCAAAGAGAACTCTGCATTTCAGATATTTTATACTTTGAAGTAATAGGCAGCACTGTAAGTGCTATGTGTCGCGTAGTTTTAACGTTTCTAGCTTATTTAGAAGCTTTACGAAAAGCTTTACGAATAATTATTGAACTCTGCTTTTTTCATGCGCGAAATATTAGATGCGCCTCTAAAGCTCTAGTGAGGGCAGCCCATTGCTGAAACTTGAGTTGCAAGGAGCCGAGATCGGTCACCTCTCTGCTCCCCAAGCCAGCGCGTAACCGGTTGAGCGATTGATTTGATATTCGCACGCGTACACAATGTTCAATAGCCTGGCAAGGGAACCAGAATCAGGATCACGGTCAGCCTCTAGAGTATGTAAAGGTTTA